>NW_028324187.1:10300000-10600000 GCF_054372755.1 Phalangium opilio | reverse complement strand
GGTTGGTCATTTCATTGGCCTTTTTTTGGTCAAGTACTGTCCACTTAATAGTAACTAGGCCCCGACTTGCTTGTAGATTAACAATGGATCAGGGAAATTTTAAATTAAAGGGAACCCAAAAGGAATTTGATTTTATTGGGCAAAAATTACGATTGCCTTTTATTTTTTTACTAAAATTGCCAGCAACGTTGAAGAGTGTATGATCAAAGAGAATATGTACCAAGAGGAGCAGAACGTCTAGCCTTTCACAAGGCTTTTGAAAACCCCTGCCACCACGGTTTTGGACTAGCTAGATTCGTTTTTTTGGTTTTTGGCTAAGCAGCAACGCCTTTTATTGGTTAAATTATGTCGACAGCTTATTATTTTTGGTAGCAAAGGGTTAATCTCTGGGTTGACATTAGACGTCGTACAAAAGGTAATTTTAAAGTAGAACAACAACCGGAACTCCTAGTTTCTCCAAATTCAAAGCCGGTCCCCATTTGCAAAGTTTCTGCTCCTCTTTTAATATTCTCTTTGGTATAATTATCATGACGAGGCTGTCTTTGCTATCAAATCGAAAATACTTGTTTGTTAATCAAGCTTGAAATTAGATTTGTTATCGGGAAAGAGTTAATTTTTGGAAACTGAACTCGGTGGTGACTGTTTTGTATTCAAGGACGCCGAAGATAATTTTTTTTTATTGTTTTTCAAATCTCCATAGTAACCTTTTGTGTACATTTTTACTCCAAGGTTTTCTCTCGCCTTAAGGTAAGGCCTACCTCTTTGTCCTTATGACCCGGATTTCCTTAAGCCTATGCAAAAGCGACCAATATATGAATTTCCTTGTTTCTAAGTCAGAGTTTGCTTCTTCTACCTTAACGCTGGCTGTTTCTTCGAAGTGATTTACATTTAACATTGGATGGGTACAACGGTAACGCCTTAAGTACGTTATGCCAGGACGTGGTGGTTCAACTTCTATTTATTTTATTTTTGGAAATACTTAACCCCCCCCCCCCCCGTATGTAATTGAGATTTATTGATTTATCGGTTTGAAATTGACCGAGGGGGAAATCAGGGAAATAACTAGTTGACAGAAACCTCAGGGAAATTAGCGTCAAACAGGGGCCGAGTAATTAAGCGAAATGTTCATAAACATACCCCCCTCCATAGGATTAACATTACACTATACTTTGGAGGCTCGTAACCCTGGTTCTACTAGAGACAGGGGGTTGTCCTTTGAGTATGTTGTAGTCCAATTTGTCCCCCATCCAACCATACTAAGAACATAGGGCTACGACAAATAGGGGCCGAGATATTAAGGAAAATGTTCGTCAGCTTTGGTATCGTCTCACTTATTGTTATTATGTTACTTATGATTTTTGCACTGAACTTTGGAGGCTCATAACTCTTGTTCTATTGGAGCTACAGGGATCTCCTTTTGATATGTTATAGTCCTCTATGTCCCCTATAAAAGGATACTTTAAACTTGAGGCTACCTCAATATCTTCGAAAACTCATTTTTGTCTCACTTATTGTTATTGGGTTACTTTTGATTTTAGCACTGAACTTTGTAGGCTCATAACTCTCGTTCTATTAGAGATACGGGGATCTCCTTTGGATATGTTATAGTCCTCTTTCCCCCATACAAGGATACTTTAAACTTGAGGCTAGCGTAATGAAGTGAAATATCAACGAATAATGTTGGGATGGGATGCCTCAATTTAAAATGGTGGTACCATTCTGTGTCACGTGATTTGAATTTGGTTGGAGGCGGCGCGTATAATGGCGTTTCTGGGTCAACTATTCCAGTCGGCAAAGAAATGGTCGAGCAAACTATTTAACTCCTTCAGTTCTTACTGTTCGCTCGCCATTGCATCCTGGAGCGTCAAATGAGGGCTACGTCACCGAAATGTTCTATTTCCCCCCCCCCATCATTACCCCCTGACACACTCTCTCTCTCACACACACCCTAGCTCGAAGTCTATCACCTCTTATTCTTAGTTTTAGGAACAAAGTAGTTCCCTTTTCCTCAGCTATACTTTCAATTTCAATAATTAGTGGCTTAATCGCCAAGTATTTGTTTGGGGGCGGGGGCTGGAATGGGACAGCTGTGTCTTTTAAAGGGGGGGGGTATGGGGCTTCGTGACTAGGGGGTTCACCTCTTACTCCGTCCCAACCTTGAGAAGAAGGCAACACGTTCTTCTTAAAGGCCGACTTCCAGCAACGAAAAGGGTTTGTTCTAGCGAACTGAAAACCGAGCATAGAGACTAACAATGGACTGATCGACCAATCCCCGCTGGGGGTAAAAGTTGGAAAGGGTTTGTTCTGGCTAACTGAAAACCGTGCAATATGGTTCTAGCTAACTGAAGATGAACAATAGAGAATTTCCTTTTCAATTTATTTCCTCTCGAATTTTTGCTTTCCCCTGAAGGAAGGAAATTCTCTATTGTGTATCTTCAGTTCGCTAGAACCAACCGTCCACATTAGGCACGGCTTTCAGTTAGCGTGCCTAACCCCAAGTGTGGCTTCGAAAATCGGTGCACGGTCGCTATCTCCATTGTTAGTCTCGATTAGCTCGGTTTTTACTTCGCTAGAACCAACCCTTTTCGCTGCTGCTGGAAGTCGGCCTTTAAAAATAAACTGAGAATGACCAAGCACGGACTTTATAATCATTTGACCCCCGCTATAGTTCTTCTGAAAGGTACGGAGCGTCCAAATGGACGGCGTCGCTCGAATGTCCGATGAAACCGGAACAAGGAGCGATTGAGTGTGGCACACTTAAACTTAATTAGTTGCTTAAATTTCCCAAAATTGTAAAAACCCTGATTTTTCTTTTTCTTGCACTCTTTTTAAAATTTCACTTGAAAGGGGCGAGTTATTATTTAAAATAGCGACATAACCGGTTAGTTAGAAAGTCAAATTATTTTCTTTTCTGGTTAAGTCTTTGAGAGAGGGAGAGGGAGTTGCGCGGTGACAGCACCAGGGGGAGACGCCAGTTAGCTACAAAAACTCGTTTTCGCTCGTTTCTAGCGATCGCTGTATTTTGTGCGCCACTTGCATTTTATAGAGAATCGTAGCAGAGTCTCGCGTTCATTTTTAACAAAGTTTTCCCCGTCGCGAGAACCACCACTAGCACCAGTAGCACCACCGGCAGTAGCACCACCAAGACGGCGGTACCATTTCCTCGAGTAAAAAACTGTACCACCACCTAAAAAAATGGTATGAGATCCGCTTTTAATTTTTACTTTCGATTGCGCTTCTAGCCATTTTTAGCAACCAATGCCTTATCACCGCGCGCGTCTTATCAGAAAATGAAGTTACCATGTCCCCTTAGCCCCTTTTATCTGTAGTTTAATTTGTACTTGTCTGCTAAGACACTGGTTTTAAGTAAAAGACACTGTGAATGGGCACGAATGTCTTATCGCCGCGCGTTCTCATCAGGTATTGCTATTCCCCAAAAGAAGTTACCATGTCCCAATACAATCCAACAACCTGGACCACGGACCAGTATGATCCTTAGCTGGACTAACTACTTACTAACTTACTTGTTTGTTATGTCGGAGATGAATATCATATTGACCTATGTTTAGTTTTTCATCGATACAATTTGAAAGTATATATTACCACTAATTGAGGACCAATATTGCAAAAATGATCGACTGTTAGGTTAGGTTAGGTTAGGTTAGCTCAGTGAAATTGCTTAATTGTACTGGACAATTAAAAGGGTTAGAATTTAAGACTTAGCAGAGCTACGATTTCTTTTCAGTTGGTTTTTTATGAGACTCTTGTATCTATTAATTTTAAGAGTGATTTGATTTTTAAATATTGAAATTTTTATTTAAATGTATGTCTCGTTAGTTATAAATGAAGGTAATGGCAGATTCCCCGTTTGATGGTGTTAGTCTGAATGGGGGGATTTAACACGGTGTGCCGTTAGTCTCTATGAACCAGCTGAAACTAGTTTTGGGCTATTTTAAAAGATTGCTTGATTTATTTTTTGGTTCTCTCGCTCTCGGAATCGGTGCTTGCGTGCTGCTGCTGTGACGCCGAGCTACGAAATTTAGGTGAAGGGGAAAGAATTAGTTTAAAGAGAAAAAAATACATCGAAATTATTCCGTTTTTACATTGATAAAAATCAAGCCCGCCGAACACGCTATCGACTAATTTCGATACGTGTTTTTAAAGAGCTCTTGGCCAGTGTACGACGGGCTTTAAGCGTCTCGCAGTCTTCCAGGAAAAATATGGCCCTCTTTAAGAAATAATTTAGAATCAAATTTTAGAATAAACTTTTGGGGGTGTTGGTGCTGGTGCTGGTACTGGTGGTGTTTTGGGTTAGTTTTAATTAATATATTAAATCGTGTTCTAACGCCTGATTAGAATAGTGGTAACTCCTCAACTAGAGGTGGTTCAGTTCAGTTAAACCACGGACCTAGTTCAATTTTCTAACCATTCAGTCAGGCCCGCTTTAAAATACCCAAAAAAACCCTAAATTTTCTAAATATTGAAATATATGCTTACTTATCGTAAAAAAAATAATTTGAATAATTTAAAAATTTACTTATAAATTCGAGTTGTTTTAATTAAGGTTAAATGGTAAATCTGACCTTAAAAAATTGCAAAATATTCCAAAAAACAATTATATAATTACATTAGTATAATAAGGCCAATATTTGAAATCTAATTTAATCGACCTTAAATTAAATTTATTATACAATATTTAATTGCGACATTTATTAACTAATCAAATGAGTTGCCATTAATTATTGAAAAGGAAAAAAACCTTCGTTCATTCATTCATAAATAAATAATTAAACCAATAAGTTCGAAATACTTAAAGTAAAAATGAAATTTATGGTAACTGGAAATAGTAGAAGTATTTGATCTGGCCCGAAGCTATTTAATCATTTTCCGTAATCTTAATTATAGCGTTGGCTTTGCAGACCTTGGCCCGTTTCCCACTCACTCGTAATGTTATCTCTTTTTCGGGGCACGGCTAGTAATTACTTCCCAGAACCAAATATCTATAAATTGCGATAGGTTTTAAGTTTTTAAAATTTTTTAAATTCATTATAACTTTCCCATTTAATTATTTGTTCAATTCGTCACTTTGGTGGCTGACCTTCCCCTAAAAAAATACGCTTAATTATAATTATAAACAATTTATTATTAATTGTAATTCAACGCGATAATTAAAATCGTATATAAGCGATTAAAAGTTATAATACGGAATTTTTAGCTTAATTCTTTTTATTATTAGTTGACATATTTTATCTCGAACGGGTTTGAAATTAAGGTGTTTGCGGTTTGAATATGTTCTTCTTAATTTTTCGCTAGAATTCAATGATTTTTTGGGCTATTTTTTGGCTATTTTCCATAAATAGACCAGTTGTATCCGTCGGAATTAGCCAGTTCCCTGGTATTTTGATTTAAGGCTTTAAGGCCGTGCGGACTGCTTTGTACTCCATAATTTCTTTCCTTCCTTAGTCCCGTTTTTATGGTAGACAACTAGACACTTTGAAAAGGTAGCCCAAGGTTTAATCCCCATTTATTATTATTATTTTGGTAAAAGCTAGGGTTAATTAATTCTATTCGAAATGGTTTTGAAAGGTTTTGTAGTATCTAAATAAAGAAAAATTACTATTGCGGATGTATTGCTACTACTGCTATAAGCAAAGAGTGTTTTGCGTCAAAACATATCGTCGAGGGGGTAGACGCTCTGGATCTCTGTGTACACCTGAGTTCGAGAGAGTTCAACTTTGACAGTGCATTGAGTTCAAAGCCATCGGAACTCACAGTTCAGCTCTGACAGTGCATTGAGTTCAAAGCCTTCGGAACTCGCAATTCAGCTTTGAGAGTGCATTGAGTTCAAGTCATATTGTACACCCGAGTTCTCAAGTGTCTACTCCCTCGCGTATCCTTTCGTTTTTTAATTGGTGTAGCCCCAAATCGTAAACGGGGGAATTCGGAATTCTTCCCAGGGGCAGGTTTTTTCCAGTATACCTTAATACTGAGGCGGGCAACGCCGGCTATGTTAAAAAGAGGTACCTAAGTGAATAGTTTGGGGTCTATAGCAGCGCTAGAGTTATAGTAAAAGTGACTGGACAAGTTTTTCAACATTCTACTAGTACTATCCCCCTAATTCCCCAGTGGCACGCGATGCACGGAGCCACCTAGATGACCCTGAACGCTACCAACACCACCACCACCACCAACAGAGTATTCGACGATTTTTAATTAGGTTTGAACGCGACATCAAACTGTGTTTGTGGGTAATGAAATGCGAACGAACGAGTTACCATCCACGGGAGATGGTGCATGGTATACGGGCAATTTCAAATCCACGATCTAGATGGTGTACAAGAGTTATTGGTGACGCGTTAATGAACTCACTCGGTAAAATATTGATGTATCTAAAAAGGTTTCCAGCACCACCTAAGGAGTCGTAGCACGCAGAGATGTAGGAAATAATTAATTCTCAAAAGCCGTGTCTATATCGTTAGGTTAGTGGATAGCCTTGGACTAAAACCACCACGCCAACTATAGCGTAGCGTAGCGCGCGGCGTGCATGCAATCAAATAGATCCGGTACTTTTAAATTGACCTACCTATCGAGGTTTACTAAGGAACCTTGGGGATGACACTCTTGGCCCACCAAGAGGAAGGAAGACAACGGTCTGGTACTACCGGTATATGATCGAAAATAAGCTAGACAGGATTAGCGGGCCTTCAAACCAGTCTTTCCTATCCTATCGAGTTTTTGCCGTCTCAGACTTGATTGCGACGGCCCTTTCTTTACCTACTAAGAATACCACCATTCACTTTCGAATAACTTCCGCCGTTCTATTTGAGACGTCAATGTCTACTATTGAAACTTTTATTTATAATTGGAACTTAATTTTGTTCACTTGGCGAGCCTTGCAAAAGGATAAAGGTCATCTTTGACCCGAAACCTTCCCATGGGGTCATCTTTATAGTCTACTCAATGTCTACTGAATATCTATTCAATTTTATCAGCGAGGCTTAGCCGCGGGCATTACCAACTTTCTAACATTGTTTCCGTGTAAAACATAGCCTATATATCTTGCTTCCCTTCTAAATTCGTAGCTCTAACGAAACAAGTAGGTAGGCCTATATAGGGTGTTACTTACTGTCTTAGAAATGGAGAGATACCTAGGCCTAGTTCTCAACTTTTTTCTTGTTATTCAAGAAACGTTTAAATAAAAGTCAAGTGAAATTATTGGAAGCGACTGACTTGTTCCAAAAACAGGATTTGAAAAATGTTTTTACCAGAACGAAAAACGCTTGCTTTCTTCCGAACGGTTTTTTTTTTTTTTTTTTTTTTTTTTTTTTTGCGCCACAAATATGAGGAAATGCCAAAATAATTTCAGCTCCACCCCTTTCTACCGCCAATAGCTTTCTACCGCCAACAGATCCGCGTTCCTTACAAATACACCGATACCATAAGTTCCTAACCATACGTTGCCCCGTAAGTTTGTCACTGGTCACAAACTGGAGCTTGTCACGAAGTAGATTCTCTTGAAGCGATGCCTGGTGAATGGGGTGCTGCAGTCAAAAGCTTAGTAATGCGGACTAAATAGGACCTAGAGCATTACGAATTCGCTTAGATAGTGTCATACTTATGGAAGGAACGTATCACCATAAGTTTATAAGTACCATAAGTATGTCACTACCTATACTTCGTAATGCTAGAGGTTTAATGAGAGCTAGTTCAAGAACGACGGAAGCGAGAATTGATTAACTACACTCGGTGGTTAATGTTGCAGTTCATCTACGTCCTATTTAGTTTGCATTACTAAGCCTTTGACAGCAGCGCCCCAGTCACCAGACGTCCCCTCCTTCGCTTTACCCTGAATCTATGACGTTTCTCCTACGTCACTCCATCCATGACAAACTCTCATTAACGAATGACACACTTATGGAAGGAACGTATCTTATAAACTTATGGGTAGACTTAAAAGAGAGGAAGCATTGCGAAGCTCTTATTATAGCGGGTTGGGTAGACCAACTTGTTCCGTTTCTTTTATAACTAAAAGCGAAGGCTGCGATAGCTAATTTACATATCTCACCTTAGGCTAAAGTAAGACGGACGGCGAAAGGGGGAACGGGTTTGCACGGAATAAAGCAACAACACTCCCGACCTAAATAATAAATACTTCTCTAGTTTAACGAGTAAATCCAGATAGCAGCGCTTAAAATGATTATAATAGAGAATTGGGATGGTGCTTCTTCTCCCTTTCAAATGTACCTATGTGTTTGTTTTGTGACGCCATCGTAGAAACCAGTCAAGATGACCTATTATCCTCTTAGCAACTCATTAACGAAAAGGGAAAACTCCCCGTCTAAAATGTTACTTCAACAAAATATATACATACAACTATTTAGGCCTTACATTCAAAAGAAGAAAAAAATTTCCCCGAGCTATCTAGGACGTCGTTAAAATCATGCTAAATACCAATGACGTACTATGCTTTTTCTAAGATATTGAAATTTAAGAATTTTCGCCTTTAAAACTTTCAATTTTTTCTTGCCCCCTCCGGGTGTGACATTTTCTTTCAAATTATTTTAATTTGTTTAAGGGGGCTTCCGCGTTTTTATTAATTTGAATGTTAAGTGACATTTACGGCGTTTAAATATTAAACACTCGTGTTTACAGATTTATTTGGGTTCCGTCAAGTTACCTCGATAGACCCGACCCGGAACTGGGCTTGATTCCAACGGATACATATTTAATTACGTTTATTTATGGATAATTTCAATGTTAAGTGACATTTACGCTTTAAAAATATTAAACCCGTGTGTTTATATTTATCGTAGATTTATTTGGGTTCACATCGAAAATTATCATATTTATTTTATTTTTTTCGATCACGGTATCTCGATAGAGTAATGGCAGCCCTCTGCCTTCGACTGTATTAAGTTCTACGGGGAAATAACATGGGGTGCCATTAGTCTATAGAACCCGGAACTTTGGTATTAACTTTGACGAATACAACCGGCCTATTTCACGCTCTAAACTAATTTGAATATGACGGTGCGCTAAATTAGGGGTTTAAGTAATCATAGAGCGATAGGGAGGACGGGGGTCCATGGTCCAGAATAGGACAGGGTTCGTTAAGAGAGGGCTAATTGACCCGGGGCTTCGCCTTCATTCAAAAATAAAGCTTAATTTCATTGGAGTTACGTGTTGATGAACGAAGTACGCAATTTGCTCGAATCAAATTTAATCTATTTTTGCTATTTCAGAGGATATACTTATCACTCGTGGCGTCGCTGTGCATCCTGGGAGTTGTTTTGGCTCAGACCAACAACAAGAAGAAGTTCGGAAGCAGTAGTAGCAGCGGTGGTAATAGCAAACCTTCGAACCCGGATTACGACCCACCAGGGGGAGGCGAGGATTACGAAGGAGATGCCCTTTACTACGAAGACTACGACGAATCGGGCGCCAAGAAGGACAAGGACGCCGTAGCGGCCGACAAAGAAAAGGCCCTGGCCAAGGAGAAACTTAAACCGTCCACACCCAGGTAAATATATTGAAAATACGAAACTTGTTTGGATGACTTGGGCTTAATTACTTACTTACTTCTTGGGTGTTTTTAGACCAGCGGCCAAGGAGGAACATAAAGACGAACACAAAGACGGTGGTCACGCCTCGTTATTCGCGCCCAGACGAAACCGCACCCCTTTCGTGCCTCGTCCGGCTAGCAAACCAAAGCCAACCCTTCCATCTTTCATTAAGAAGCCAGTTGACCCTGGTAGCATCACCACCCCCAGGGCGCCACCCAGCCGGGCCGCCACTTTCTCGGCTACCACCGCCAAGACTGTCGCCACCATTAGAGCCACCACGTCCCGTCCATCAAGGTATAACTCGCAACCCCTTCCTGCCTTACGCTAGAAACCCGGCGGTGCGAATGTCTTTGAACATTATGCTTAATTACTCGGCCCCTGTTTGTGGTAACCTTAAGTTTTTAGTATGGGTGGATGGGGGACAAATAGGACTATAACATACTCAAAGGACATCCCCGTATCTCTAATAGAACCAGAGTTAATTGGTGTTTTGTAAAATAAGTACGTCTTAATCCTATGGTGCGAGTGTCTATGAACATTTTCCTTAATTACTCGGCCCCTGTTTGTCCTAGCCCTATCTTTTAAGTGTCATTGGAAAGGGGACAAATAGGACTATGACATACTCAAAGGACATCCCCGTATCTCTAGTAGAACCGGAGTTAATAGGTGTTATGTAAAATAAGTTCGTGTTAATTCAATGGTGCGAATGTTTATGAACATTTTCCTTAATTACTCGGTCCCTGATTGGTGGAACCTTAAGTTTTAAGTATCCTTGGAAAGGGTACAAATAGGACTAAGACATACTCAAAGGATATCCCCCTATCTCTTGTAGAACCAGAGGTAATAGGTGTTTTGTAAAATAAGTCCGTGCTCATGCTATGGAGCGATGTTTATGAACAATTTGCTTAATATCTCGGCCCCTGTTTGTCGTAGCCCTACGTTTTAAGTATCCTTGGAAAGGGGACAAATAGGACTATGACCTACTCAAAGGACATCCGGGTATCTATAATAGAACCGGAGTTAATGGGTGTTGTGTAAAATGAGCCCGTGTTAATCCTATTTAGAGGGCGTTTACGAATGAACCTCCCGCTTTAAATGGCTTCCGCTTAGGCCTTTGCCGAAATGCATGACTCTAATATAAAGTGGGGGGGTGTGTGCCATTTCTTAACGGTACAGGTTTAAGAATGGCGGCGGTAGCGAAAACAATAACAGACGAACCACATCGTCTCCTTCGACAACGGACGATCGCAACCGTAGGTTCGGATCCAGTTCCAGCCGAGCTAATGTCAAGCCGCAAAGAGGCAATTTCAGGAACCCTACCAATTAAAGAAGATTCATTTTAAATTAACCCCTACCCCCTCCCTCCCTCCCTCCCTTCCCTTCCCTTCCCTCATCTCTTAATTAACACCATAATTAATTCGGGACTAAATTTAATCACTCAAAAGTCGAATAACTTTGACTTTCGGTTCAATCTTTGAGACGCGCGGTGTCCTTGTCTCGAATTTCCGGGGGCGGGCCAATCCACTCAAAGACTATTAAATCACTTTTGAGCAGTATTTGTAGCCCCGCCCCCTTCCCATCCTTTACCCCCTCGATCCTTTGTCTTTTACGCGTGCGCGCTAAAGGCGTTCTATTTTTTTTTATGTGTCTATTTAAGCCTAAAAATTTGGAAGCTAATTGTTGATCTTCTGTGTTATCTTTTAGTTGTAAATAAAATTGTCAACTATAAGCCTAGTGTCCGTCCGTCCTTCCTTCGTTTGTTTGTTTGATTGATTGTTACAGGGTTCGTACACGACCTGGAAATCCAGGAAAACCTGGAAAAGTCAGGGAAATTGAAAATGGATGACCTCAAAGGTCAGGGAATTTCATTTTCAAAAAATTTTGTACGAACCCTGTTGTGTTCTTTGGAAATAAACCCGGGGGGGGGGTGAAGGGGCGGAGTTCAGAGCCCATTCCGTCGAACCACCACGAGATATAAATGGCATCGTGTTTTTAACTTTGTTGCGCCCTTGGCTCTCTTAAGTCAACTCTTCTTACTCAAATCCGAGTAAAATTTTTATAGGAAATTAATGGCGTTTGACGGACACACAAAAACAAGTTTCAAAATATATAATTTAGATGAATGGCTCGCGTGTCGATGTAACGCGTCATCATTCAGCGCCTGTACATTCTTTGTCCCTCCGTCATGCCATTGTTGTCTTTAGTCGATCGCGAAGGAAAGAGTGAACGAGCTTAAATTTAAAAAAGAAAATTGACAAAAACACAAGTAAGTACTTAACTTTATACATTTTTGGGACTTAAATCGCTTAAAGTTCAAAGGTTACTCGATCGTCTCACCTTTGCACCTTTATCGAAGTTGGGTAAAGATGATGACCGCTTAATTAGAATAGAAGGTATCCTTTTATTTGATCACACGTGTTTTTCAAATCGTTTACGGGTTAAATATCCCTAAATACATTTTGGCTGACATTGGAAGGGTTTTAAATTTAATTACAATGCATTAATTGTATAATTATCTACGGAAACTTCTTCTAATCTTGGTCCAAGAATCTTGTAGAACGGGGGGGGGGGCGTGGTCACCGTGGTGGGTACGGGTAATTAAGTACTTTCGGGGAAGAAGAACTCTCAGGGTATTTAATACAACCATGGATAAAGAATGCGGAGTGTGAGCGTGAAATTTGTTTCCATGACGCTATAGGATCGGCAACTCCCTATCTCAAACACGACAGCTGCTTATTCCGTATATACTCTGTTACAGTATCGGTTGTCAGCACGCGTAAAGCTAAGTCTCTATGTAACCCAGCTTTGCGCGTGCTGACAAGAGACCCGAGAAACTCGCGGATATTATAAATCCTGAAGATCGTGAAGTTTCCCAGGTCTCTTGTCAGCACGTACAAAGCTAGGTTACATAGAGACCTCACCTAGCATTGCGCGTGCTGACAACTGATGTTGTAATAGAGTATATACGGAATAAGCAGCTGTCGTGTTCGGGATAGGGAGTTGCCTATCCTATAGCGTCTATCCATGATACAACCCTGCTGAACCGCGCTTCGTTCCTACCTACCTTATTGGTATATCCTCTATCAAAAAAGGGTTTAATGAGTGATCCTGATGATCCCCCGGGGGGGGGAAGGGACACGATACCCACAATCCCCCGGGGTAACCCGAGTTACGATCTACTTTACTCGTTCTTGGGTTATGAAAGATCTTGTCGGAATTGTGTTGTAACCCATAAAAGTGAAAACCCGTTGCGACCACCATAAATGAGGACACGATTTCGTTATTGGGGGAAAGTTTGTAAGAGACTGAAAGGTAATTTCGGGGGACGGGGCGTCGTAAGCTGTTCCGATTTCAAACGGAACAAACAGAAAAAAATATATAGTGAAAGTTATATTACGGTTTTTTGTTAGCGGTGGTAATACGGATTTGTGCAGGTATTTGATACCTGAAAAGAAGCGACGTAAGTTACCTAAATTAATTACCCTTTGCGTTAGGGAAAAGGGGTACGTCCCTGACTTCAAGATCGCTGACCCCAAAAGGTCAATCCTCAAATTACTTAGAACGTATGACAGGGTTGTTACGGGTCAGGGAAAACCTGGGAAAGGCAGGGAATTTGAAAATGGGCCGAGAAGGTCAGGGAAAAGTCAGGGAATTGGAAAAATTTATGTCAAATAAATGCCTTTTAAAAAATCTCTCAGGCTGTTATTTATAGTTAAAATGTTTCTTATTCATTTTGGTGCAACAAATACATTGGATATAAACTTAATGTAGTTCGAGTTTATTTAATTATAATCTCTTAAAACGTGCTGTAAACATTTACACTTTCGGCCTAAAAAGGTCAGGGAAAATTGGTTCTGAAAATTCCGTGGCAACCCTGTATGAACTTTCGGGGAATTGGCTGAAGTTAACATTTTCCTGAATTTAATTTTCTAATTAACTAATTAGGTACTAATTAAAAATAATTTGAGTCGATGTTTAAACAATTTAGGGTAAAACGGTCCGTGAAAATATTGTCTATATCGGTTATCTTTTGTAAGTACTTATTTGTACGATCTTAATTTATATGTTTGGTGACTTAGATGGGTGACTTTGCTGTCAACGTTGAAAACGCGAGTTTTTCTTACGAAAGAGGTAAAAAAGCGGAAGATATCTTGAAGAATGTCACCTTACAAGTACCTAAAGGCGTCATGTAAGTACCCTCCTATTTCAACCCAGCCTCATTAGCGTAAATTAAAAACGTCACAGCGTCAAATCCCGCGCCCTAATCAAAGCTCGGATAATTATTGTTAAACGCAGATACGCCCTTTTGGGTCCGAGTGGCTGTGGTAAGACGACTCTACTAAAGGCCATTAGTCAGACGTTGATCCTGAAGCGGGGGTCCATCGCTCTATTTGGCGAAACGCTAACGAAAAGCGAGGATTATCGGGGACCCAGGATTGGTTACATGCCCCAAGAATTTGCGCTCATTCCCGAACTAACCGTCGAAGAAACCTTGTATTTCTTCGGTGGTATCCATAATGTACCCAATAACGTTATTAAAAAACGTCTGGAGAAACTGGTCAAGTTACTGGACATCCCCGATAAGACCCAAATGACCAAGTACTTGAGTGGGGGACAGAAACGGCGTTTATCTTTCGCGGCGGCCTTGGTTCACTCTCCCCCGCTTCTGGTCCTGGACGAACCAACTGTCGGCGTTGACCCCTTGCTACGACGCGTTATTTGGGAGTATTTGTCCGATTTGACCATTAGGAAGAACACGACGGTCATCATAACTACGCATTACATCGAAGAAGCCAAAGAAGCTAACATAGTACGTCAAAAGTCACGATTACCAGGAATGCATACGGCTAATAGGAATGATTGCGTACCCATTTTCACTCAACGTAGCTAGGCGGTTTTTGTGGGAGGGGCTAGACTAATCGTTGCATGCTACCAACCAATGAAGACGTCTGAATTACACAAAAGCCGCGTAGAAATGAAGGCGGGAGATACGGAGAGGCGCAATGGTTCCTATTATAGGTGTGTATGTATTCGCGCAATTACTTATCAGCAAACTCTTCGATGATACGTAGATTGGTCTAATGAGGGCGGGTAGCATCCTGGTGGAATCGAACCCGGCTGATCTACTTTTTTGCATGGAGGAGAAGAAACTGGAGTCGTGTTTCATGAGAATTTGCTCCATGGTTGATGAAAAACCTCCTCAAAATGAGGATGAAAATAATGAATTTTCAATTCCAAAGTTAAAGAAAATCTTATCTGATGTCCAAATGAAGCGCCGCAAACCGGTTAAGGTAAGTCAATTAAACTAATTAGCGATTACCGCGGCTAAAACAATCTCTGGCGTGTTTTAGAAAGAACAAGTAGTCGCGACCATAGAAGAAAATAGAGATAGAAACCCAGTCGCTATTGAAAAAGGAACTTTGAGAAAAACGTCTCTCTTGATCAAAAGAAATTTAGTGGTTTTGAAACGTAACCCGGTTCTAATGATGTCCCAATTTCTGGGACCGACGCTTCAAATTATCTCCTTCTGCGTCTGCGTCGGTCATAGTTTATTCGATTTGCCATTGGCTATCGTTAACGAGGAGTCGCCGGCCATGGCCAGTCGACTGTTCCTGGAACACATTGATAATTACACAATTACGCAGAAACCGTACGATAACTTATCAATGGCCATAGAATCAGTCCGTAGAAGGGACACGATGGCCGTTCTACATCTCTACTCCAATTTCACCAAATGTTTGGTTAAAAAAGCCAGATTAGGATTGGACGTCGACAACGAAACCATATCTTGTAGTTCCATCAAGGGACACTTTGATAACACCAGTAAATATAAATATTTACTTACTTGGCTTAATTACTCGGGTTCGGGTTCTGATTGTTATAAGCCCGGGTATTTAGTATCTTTGGAAGGGGGGGTTGAGGAAATATGACCTGATTATGCTCAAAGGACACGCCCATATCTCGTCTAGAACCCGAGTAAACCGGTTCGTATTAATCTAGCAATTTATTCGCAACCAGATAAACAAATCTTCGGCACTCTGCAACGAAGTATTTACGCGTCATACCAAAGTTTTCAAGAAGAGATGTTGCATTTTCAAGGCGCCTCTCCCTTACTGTCCAAAATGTCTCTAGAGGTAAGTGATGTCGAATGTCGTCTGGGCCGCGAATTAACACTGTAGCTTTCCAACTAATGGTAGTTTGTGGAACCAATCTACGGTTCCTTGGACATGACCTTCACGGAGTTCATTTTACCGGCTGTGATTCAAACTACTTGTTACTTTATGGCGGTGGCTCTGACGGCCATCACCTTCTTGTTGGAGTTCAACAGCGGCGTCTTGAACCGCGTCTTCGTAGCGGGGGTCACTCTGCAGCAAGTTCTGATCTCGCATACCATTACGCAGTTGTTTATTGTCACGGGTCAAGTGGTCCTTATCCTGCTCTTTCCCATTATAATCTTCAAAATCCCCTTTCACGGTTCGCTCGTCTTGGCCACGGCCCTTAGCTTATTGCAGGGCGTTTGCGGCATGTCCTTTGGTAAGTAGATTCAACTTTGACCCTTGCTTCTTTAGATACCAAAGAATGTACTAACTATCTATTGAAATTAGGTCTTTTAATCTCTGCCGTTACAACGAGGATCAACACGGCCTTACTGATAGCCTTGGGGTCACTCTACCCCAACGTCTTCTTCTCCGGTAATTACCTTAAGTACTTGACCGTTCTTTCAAATGAGCGGGACTTTCAAGTATTATTATTATTATTTAGGATATTTTTGGCCTTTGGAAGGAATGCCTCGATTAGTTCGTAAATTGGCCTATTTGATCCCGTTGACGCTTCCCACGGAAACATTGAGAGCTATGACGTCACGCGGATGGGGAATCGAACATCGAATAGTTTGGCTTGGATTTTTGTCGACCGCTCTATGGATCGTGGCTTATTTGTTACTGGCGTTTATCGTTCTTAAAACCAAAAGGACAATTTACCACTAAGTGACTATTCCAGAGCGCGAGAGTCTATAAACATTTTGCTTAATTACTCGGCCCCTGTTTGACGTAGACCCAAGTTTAAAGTATGGTTGGATGGGGGGTAAATTGGACTATGACATACTCAAAGGACATCCCCCTCTCTCTTATAGAACCGGAGTTAATAGGTGTTTTGTAAAATAAGTACGTCTTAATCCTATGGAGCGAGTGTTTATGAACATTTTGCTTAATTACTCGGCCCCTGTTTGTCCTAGCCCTATCTTTTAAGTGTCATTGGAAAGGGGACAAATTGGACTATGACATACTCAAAGGACATCCCCGTATCTATAATAAATCCGGAGTTAATAGGTGTTTTGTAAAATAAGTACGTCTTAATCCTATGGTGC
The DNA here is from genome assembly GCF_054372755.1 of Phalangium opilio. Classification (NCBI taxonomy): domain Eukaryota; kingdom Metazoa; phylum Arthropoda; class Arachnida; order Opiliones; family Phalangiidae; genus Phalangium; species Phalangium opilio. Next base: position 10,583,071 of record NW_028324187.1, on the reverse strand, counting down.
GAGTGTCTATGAACATTTTGCTTAATTTCTCGGCCCCTGTTTGTCGTAGCCCTATGTTCTTAGTATAGTAGGATGGGGGACAAATAGGACTATAATATACTCAAAGGACATCCCCCTATCTCTAGTAGAACCAGAGTTACGAGCGTCCAAAGTTAGCGAAAATGTTTAAAAAAATGTATTTTAAATTGAAACAACGAAGAAATACGAAATTATTTAATATATAAAATCTAACTTAAAGTTTTACACTTTCATTATAAGTTAACTGATCGAATTTTATAAGTCACCAAATGGACAAAAGGAAAAAGTTCATACTAGGTTCATTTTAGTTTGAAAGTGCCGAAATCATTATTGGTGACTTATAAGTATGATTATAAACTTATGCTTAATATATTTCTCAGTTCTGCGGTGGCTACTGACTAGTCTGACCATTGGTTAGCTGCCTTCCCTTTCATTATCTTTGGTGTTAGACGTCGCGCATATTCGCGTCATAGTGACGTGTCTCGTGGCGTAGAAGAGTTCGAGGGCCGTGACGAAGAGCGCCGCCAGACCGCATCCCAGCACCAGGACATTACGGTAAAAGACGTCCGGACCACTCACTTGAGCGCTGAGATACCAAGAAGAAAAACCAACAGAAAGATCAATGGTAAATCGGGTAGGTACTTAATTAACTAATCTCCTAAGCTTGTCCATGCAGTACCTGTTGGATTTAATTTCTTGAATAATTACAACCGCGGCGCCGTTAATTACTTTATCTGAAAAGAAAATTAATTTTAGCCGATTTTATTTAATTTTAAATATAAAAATTTTAAGTTAATTAGCGATCAAAATACCCACCAACGAAACTCATAGCGCCGAAAACGAAACCACCGCTTCTCTGAAATCAATCAATCAACTTCAATTACTTAACAAAACTTCAAAAGGTAAGGAAGTACTTAAGCGCGTATCGTACACCACACGTCATACCAGGAAGAGAGCTATCTCAGACGCCTTGGTGTGACGTCACCCATGCTATTTGCTCATAGAACCAACCAAAGTGGTACCAAACATGGCCGCCTACTGCCAAAGCTAACCCCATGACCTAGACACTGACGTCACGCCAAGAGAAGTATTATGCGCTTCTTCTGATAGCGATACTATCGAAGCCATTTTCGGAACACTTCTCTCGAAGAGAAGGATTATACACTTCTGATATAGCTAATAGCGATACTATCGAAGCCATTTTCGGAACACTTCTCTCGAAGAGAAGGATTATACACTTCTGCTAATAGCGATACTATCGAAGCCATTTTCGGAACACTTCTCTCGAAGAGAAGGATTATACACTTCTGCTAATAGCGATACTATCGAAGCCATTTTCGGAACGTATCTAGGCGAGCTAAACTAATCATGATTAATTAACGAATTTTACCTCTAACCAATGAAATCACGGTTGGAAAGACGTCAGTCAGAATTAGGGAGGGGCCAAACACAGTGGGAGGAGGGAGAGATGCGTGGGGGCGCGATGTATTCCTGGTATGACTGCTAATTGTAATATTAGTCCAGGGCCGGATTAAGCAATTTTTGCACCCAGGGGGGCCGAGATAATGCGCACCCCCTTAAGTTGTTAAAAAGGAACAGCAAATGTTGTTGCTACGGGGAAACAGTTTATCTCAATGCGCCCCCAACCAGCCTTGCGCCCTGGGGCCAGTGCCCCCTTTAATCCGGCCCTGAATGAAGTTGGCAAGCTTGCCTTATTTTCACCGACTAAATCGGCGGTTAGAGCTAAACTCATGACGAGCATGGTTGAACCGCCGCTCCCGTATATGATGCTGACTAAATAGATTTGCCAGGTCGTGTAGCTTTGTCCTTGTCCGAACCAAACCCAAACGGAAGCCACCACACTCAGTAGAGAACCAATAATAAATACCACCTAAAAGTGCAAATAATTATGATGGGGGTGGAGCTTACGTCTTAATTGTAGTTGTCCTTACCCGTGTCCCTAATTTCTTACTCAACGGTTTCATCATTAGAGCCACCAATAATCCAGTAACGTTATTTACCAAGGGTACGATGGCTAGATTTTCCTGCGCATGCGCAATGGTTTATTACTATACCGTTATTATTATTATCATTTTTGGGTGGGGATTTACTTTGGCGACCAATAGGGTTTCTTGTAAATACAAAACCATGTACAGTTGTTGAATGTTGACCACGAATCTCGTCACGGAGTACGTAATAGCCACCTTTAAATATACACAATCCTTGGTAACACTCTTTCAAACCCACAAAGGGGGGGGCCAGAAATTAGAAATTATTATACGTATTGCAGTTTGAAATTAAGTTTAATCGATATGGGAAATTTGGTTAATTTAATCGCGTAGTTCAAACGATTGTTATGATTAGAAATTTTACAACAAACACGGGTATAAATGCGGCGGAGTTTCGAGATAATTGAGCTTAGATTTTCATGACGTAAAGAACTTATCCATGTCAAATAATTAAGGCGAACGAATACAATTTAATGAGCTTTTAGCATTTACATTTTTCAGGGTGGAACAGAACACTTATTTAGTACGGGCAAAGGCAGGGCGTTGCGCCCCCAATATAATAATAATAATAAAATAATAATAGTAATTCCACCATTACGATAAAAATTTATTATTTTTATTAAAAAAGAAAAAATACTGTTATTTTCAAAATTCCCGTTACACTTGTCTCTAAAGCGAAGGCCTAAATCATCAAGTTCTTATAGGGTTTTACGGACAACTAACAACAGTTCCAAATATATACTCCACGCAAGGGGATTCCCCGGTATTGACGAGGGAAGGCGCACGCGCGGCGGCTCCTTTGAGCTTTGAAGCCGGGCTCTCGGCTAAACTTCAAGGATGCCGCTTTAACAGTGTAGATACTACATACCAACGGGTTGGGAACCCCCTTCTGGAGGGCTTTCCCCAAGAATGTAGCATACCCCAGACAGGCACAATAGAAGCCGACATTTTTGGAATGCGGAAAATATGGTATACCGGAAACAGAAACGATAGAATGCGGAAAGACTACGTAACCCTTTCTTTTTAGCTCCATCCACAATTATATCGTCATTGAGTGACTTATAATTTAACGCCCAGACCGAACCGCTTTACTTAGGAAGTTGAAATTTGGCAGGGACCTTATTCTTAACTAGTAGATGATCATTAAGAAATATTTTTGTAATCCGCCGGCGCCATCTTGAAAAAATGGAGGACATCCCTACCCTAGTTGCTATAAGTATATGATTGTAACTCCAGACCGAACCGCTTTACTTAGGAAGTTGAAATTTTGCAGGGACGTTATTCTTAACTAGCAGCTAGATGATCATTAAGAAATATTTTTGTAATCCGCTGTCGCCATCTTGAAAAATGGAGGCCATCCCTACCCTAGTTGCTATAAGTATATGATTGTAACTAACCTTTAGCCCTAAAAAGACGCGCGACAATTCTGAGCAGAGATTTTTAGAAACGCCGCGCATTTATACCCGTTTTTGTGTTTTGAAAAATGTCTAATAATAAATACAATCGTTGTTATTATTATTCATCTTCATACCTGATAGAAATTTTGAACTTTTAACCATTTCCACCATTTGAATGTTTTGGCCGTTTGACCCTTCTGGTTGTTATTGTTACTTTCGTCGATGCTATTGCATTCCGCTAAGGTCTCTTCGTCGGTGTTAACCGAGCTTTGAGTGACAAATTTGATCACGGGTGACAAGGCGGACGAGGCGGGAGATGATGTTGGTGTTTCTTTCACCAACAGGTGGAAAATTAAGGAGAAAAATGTTCCCACACCCAAAACAGTCGCGATTAGTTTCTACGGAAAGAGAGGTTAATAATATTTTTAGGGACTACATCGCGAGGCGCGGATTGATACGCAATATCGAGTAATAGCAGAGGCCTACTTGAAAACTGTCAGAGTCACGAGGACCAAGTCGGTTTTTCACGACATCCGATGTCTCGGATTTCAAAAAGGCCCAGGCGATTCCGAAAACGGCAATGTTTGATATAACAGTCGCCGCGTACCTATACCACGAAAGCGTCAGGATACTTATAACATAAGTTTATAAGTTATATGTTCCTTCCATAAGTATGACACTTCGTAATGCTACTGAGAAACTTAATGAGAGCTAGTTTGAGAACGAACGACGGAAGCGAGAATTGACTATACACGCGAGTTTGCAGTCCATCTAGGTCCTATTTAGTCTGTACTAAACCTTGCTTTGACAGCAGCCCCAATCACCAGGCGTCTTCGCTTTACCTCGGATCTATGACCTACCTCACTCACTTCAAAATTACAAGCTCCAGTTTCTAAGTTACCATTGACAAACTTATGGAATGAACATATCTTATGAACTTATGGTATAAGTACCAATTAACGTATTATTTTCAAAAGTATTATCATGGATAAAACCAAAAATTGCACAATTCTCTTCCTCTTAGGTTAATTGTGGCAAGAAGTGATATCTAGTTTACTAGGGAGAAGGTTTAAGATGCCTTAGTATTAATTCGCCGGGCGCCATAGTCCATGCAGTCCCCCCTTTCAAAATACAAGGGGGGGGGACGTAAAAGGAGGGGGCCGGGGGTTATTTCGCTACACTCTCCCCAATCGGAAAATACAAGGTAATTTTCGTAGTCATTCGCGTCGCGCTGACGTGAGTTTTCAAGAACCAATGAGATGCAGCTGGTTGTTGTAATTTAAATATAGGCGGCGGGGATTAACTGAGTCCGGACAGGCTACGTTGGTTTGTTTGGACTGGAGATAAAGAGCTAGATTATAAATTTGGGGCGAATGAATTTATACCTTCTCCCTAATAAACTATAGATATCACTTCTTGGTTGTGGAACTTGTGGTAAATGTTGTCGTTTCAATTTACCTGTAGGAATTGAGGACGATTCTTTGCGTCGAACACGGTGTTAAATCGGTCATAAGCGAGACGTGAGACACCTGAACGAAAGCCCATCCGATTTGAAAGACTAGCGCGAAGCCGGAATAGTAAATGAGTTGAGCCCACGCGTCCGAATCGGAACAACCCAAACAGTGGTTGATTAAGAATGGGAAACTGGCCACAACCATCAAGGTACCTGTGCGGCGTGTTGACGTGTTTAGGCCATAAACATTACGCCTAGTACTGGCTTTGACGCGTAATTTTCGACACACCTACCTAATAAATGCCAGAGTTTTTTCCAACCGTACTTCTTGAAGACACTCGTGGACGGCTGATCTACTTGGATACCGACAAAGGGCGTGGCCAAGGCGTCGACGATCTGACCGAAGAATAACAGAGCTCCCGCTTCGACTTTATTGAAGTTTAAGACGGAACTAAAGTAAATGATGAGGTAAGAGAACCAAATGGCCGAACACATGTCGTTTAAAACGTGTCCGGCGCCGTATCCCAGCTTTAAACGTAATGGTAACTTCTTGATCGGGTTGCCACCCGCCGAGTACTTGTTCTCTCCCGCGTCCAACCGGCCTGACTTTTCCTTGCTAACATCGTACTGGTTTTTGCTCATTCTGCAAAACGTAGGAAAATTTTGCGTTCAGCTCACCAATAAGTCACTCTAGTCATAGACTCATTCAGACTTTTAAGGGAATGATTATAGACTTATGTTCGGACTATACAGGGCCGTCCAAAACGGGTGCTATTACAGGGTTCATACAACTTTTGGAAAACAACAAATTTCCCTGAGATATCCAGGTTTTTCCCGTGTATGGAGTATCCCATGGAGCAAATGTTAACGAAGGAGGATGGGAGGGGCAAATAGGACTATAACACACTCAAAGGAAATCCCCGTATCTCTAGTAGAACCAGAGTAACGAGCCTCCAAAGTTTAGTGTAATGTTAATCCTATGGAGGGGGTATTTTTATGAACATTTTGCTTAATTACTCGGCCCCTGTTTGACGCAAATTTCCCTGAATTTTACTAAAAATTCTAAATTTCCCTGAGGTTTTTGTCAACTATTTATTTCCCTGATTTTTCCCTGAGGTTTTCCAGGCTTGTATGAACCCTGTGCTAAGTGCAGTGCGATGGGGTTTTTTTTGAGTCAAAAATGTAACTTCTACCTCTGATTTTGCCCCAAAAGGGGCTATAGTTACGATTTTAGTGCTCAATTAAATTAGCAGTCTTTCATACAACATTTTCCACTCAAAATTGTTTGCCCATAGAACCATACCAATGTACTTCCGTTTCCCCCGGTAGATACACTCTCGCAAATAATCGAGAAATTGACTCGTGAACGCGCTTGAGAGGGGAATAGGTTATTTGGAGACTTACAAGGAGCTAATAGACTTACGCTTGGACTGTATGTCTTTAGATATATATATTATGTATGAGCTCTCTAAAGTCGCTTGGTTTTGCATTTACACGTAATTAAGGGTAATTTATGAGAATTGCGAGAGAGAGAGAGAGAGAGAGAGAGAGAGCAAGGATCGTTTTTAAACGACGCCGATGCATTCTTTTGACACGTGATTTCACATTACATCCGTTCCACGCTTCAGATACGATAAATATTGTTATTTTAAATGGTTTCAAGGCGACCTGACCCAAATTTCTCTTCCACTTTAATTGAGTTCGATTAGGGCCTTTCAATTAAAATAGAGAGATATTTGATACGTATGCTAAACCCATCACCACCGTTTAAATTTTAATCTAGATTATCGCCAGGACCAAATTAACTCTTTGATTAGTATCCTTGAAATCAAGTGGAATCGAATGAATATGAGTGGTTATTACGATTGGTTCAAACCTTAATTTGTAACCCTAATTTTTTTAGTATCTTTAGAACAAAGAGAAAAAGGACTATATCATCATTCTCAAGGAGTTTCTTTCTCCGTATCTATTAATAAACCAGGGTTTAACTAGGGGTCATGTAACTAAGGCCATAAAGAGGACCATTAATGAACATTTTAGCAGTTAATTATTCGGGTCCTAATCGTAGGAACCCAGGAGTATTTAGACTTCTGTGCGGAGAAATAGGGCTATCATCATAGGACTTAAAACCTTATAACCTTATAAAACCAGAGTTCTGACCCCTCTGTAGACGTTTTAACACCTTAAAAACAATATTTTGAGTCTCTGGACTCTGGTCCATGCGGAACCAATCGTGTCATCAAAAATTAGAATAATTTAAAGTGGAATTAACTCACCTTACTTTAAATGTCCCAAGATTAATTTAATTGTAAGGGTAAAGTTGTGGTGGCGATAAATTAATCCAAAATGGTTGTTTCAGAGTAGTACAAATTGTAATGTAACGAAGCGGTTGTTTCTAACGGTCATATCTTGATTAAGACGATCTAATGAGTTATTTTAGCCCCGGCTCTTTTTTCTCCCATTCTAATTTTCCGACTAAGAAATATATTTATAAAACTCTAGCCCGTCTATCTCCACCAGCGAGCAAAGAGCATAACTCTCAATGTTATATCATAATCATATCCCACCCTCCCTCTAACGCTTCTCAAATTACAGATACACGAGGGGAAATTCACTCTTGAAGCCCCTACATCAACTCCCACCATCAGAAAGCTTTTGATTTAATCATTACTATTTAGTTCATGTGAACAAAGAAAGAATTTCAAGCCGATTTTAATTGAATTTACGCAATTTCAAAGAGAATTACGTTGAACTTGAACGACTTTCCACAATTTGAACGAATTCAAGCGAGATTGATTACAAGACAAGAGTGCGTTACACCTCGGGGTGATGGGTATCTTGAAAAGCAGGCTGGCCAGAAAGCTTTTAAAGGAAGAAATCTGTTTAAGAAAAGCGACCCAAGTTAGATTGTTAGAAAATAGAATTGCTATTGAAAGATCGCGATAGACATCTCGAGAAGATGAATCAGCTAAAAGCTCATCTACGCAAAAACTCAAACGATAAATCTGCCATAAAATTTATTGAACCGTTCAACTATACGTCATTCAACACCGTCACAAAAATGGTTAACTACAATTTTTCAGCACTAGCGATTAAAGCAAGCGGAGTTAAGACCCTCTTTTAAACGGAAGGGAATGGCGTTAGAGCCCATTTTTGCTAACTGCAGCCTAATTACTAATTGCCGCGATACAAAGTTTTTAGTATGGTTCGAGGGGGGACAAATTGGACTATAACATAATCAAAGGACATCCCCCTATCTCTAGTAGAACCAGAGTTACGAGCCTCCAAAGTTTAGTGTACCGTTCTTCCTATGGAGGGGGGTATGTTTGTTTGTTTACTTTTTGCTTAATATCTCGGCCCCTGTTTGTCGTAGCCCTACGTTTTTAGTATGGTTGGATGGGGGACAAATTGGACTATAACATACTCAAACGACATCCCCGTATCTCTACTTGAAACAGAGTTATAGGCCTCCAAAGTTTAGTGTGACGCTTTTCCTATGGAGGGGGGTATGTTTGTTTACGTTTAGCTTAATAACTTGGCCCCTGTTTGTCGTAGCCCTCAGTTTTTAGTATGGTTGGATGGGGGACAAATTGGACTATAACATACTCAAAGGACATCCCCCTATCTCTAGTAGAAAAAGAGTTATAGGCCTCCAAAGTAGAGCTTTAATAAAAGTCAAGTTTTTGATTCAACCATAAATAATTTTTTATTATTTAAATACAATTTCGTTCGTCTTATCACAGTATTTTTATAATTCATTGAAAAAACACAAAAACGTTCTTTAAAACTTTAATTTAAATAGACCAAATTATTTGTTAAGGCAATACAGCGCGATTCGGGCCTTGGTCGGAAGAATGGCGGCGGTAATTAAACTTCAATAATTTTGACTTGATGTTCCTTATCGCGCGTCACTTCGGGCAAGCCATCGTGGGCGCCCAAAGCTCGCATATTCGTCACGGAGTTACCGTACTCCGTGGCGTACAGATACACGTCCAAAGTGCGCTCGGTGCACTTGGCGATGAATCGAATGAAAGGCCTAATATCTCCTTCGTTGGCCATTTGCAAAAAATCGTAATACAAACTGCGATCTTGTTTGCGAATAATGACGGGCGGGTAACCGGCTCGCATTAAGATCAAGTTCATTAGCAGACGAGCCGTGCGTCCGTTTCCGTCCACAAAGGGGTGAATGTTGACCAGTTTGTAATGCGCGATGGCCGCGAATTTGACGGGGTGCAGTTGGAAGGCGGCTTCCGAATTGGTCCACTCGACAAAATCCTCCATTAAGCCTTGGACGTGGGAAGCCGGGGGCGGAGTGTGTTCGCCAACGTAAACCTGGGAAGTGCGAAAGCAACCCGCCTCCAAGGGATCGACGTGACCCAAAACGCGCTTGTGGATTTGTAAAATGTCCGAAACTAACAAACGACCCGATTTACTGACTAGGGTACTGTTGATGTACTTTAGGGCCGCCTCCAGACCTGCGCGCGCACGTTCGACAATTACCCCGTCATTAAGGACTGATACTCTAAGGGTAAACGGAATGGATAAAACGAACCGATAATTTCATTGTGCTCCATGATACTCTTTCCAGGTATGGCCATTCTCGTCTCGACAATCATTCTCGTTTCGGCTAAAGTCATGGTGTTCCCCTCGATGGCCACCGTGTGGTGAATGTGTTGGAAGTAAGCCTCCTTCTTAACCCTTTTCAAGGACGCGTCGTTCTCGGGGATCTTCAAAAGACACACAAGGGAATGAGAGGAGCGCGGGATGGACGGTGGTAGGCCGGGTCAGTGCCCACCACCACCGTCCACCGCGGGCTGTTCCGAAAATGGACGGTGGTAGGACGTTGGGGCCAGAGCCCACAACCTACCACCGTCCACCGCGTCCTGTTCCGAAAATGGACGGTGGTAGGGCGGCCCAGAGCCCACTACCACCGTCAACCATCCATTTTTGGAACACTGTAAGCTAAACGTTAGAAAGCGGGCGTACCTGGATTAAATAATCCCGTTTTTTGTCAATCCTCGATAAGTGTTTATCGTCCAGGTCTTCGACGACGGGTAAAGTTCGTTCCGTATTCTGCAAGGCTCGGCTATGCGAGGGGGAGAGCACCAAGGCCCTGGTGTAAAACCTATTGGCGTTGATGATATCTTTATCGTGTTCTTCTATGAATTCGCCGTAATGATTTAAAACGTCCGGGTGATAGGGATTCAAAGCTAACGCGTGTTGAAATAATTTGACGGCTTTTTCGTGTTTACCGACGTGCTTCATTTGGACCGCCATTTGAAGGGAACGAGTCGCTTCTTGATCTAAACGATCGAATTAAACGTTTTCAGGGGATGGTACTTTAAAATCTAAGTAACGCCAAAGAATGAGCGGGTCAGCTAAAACTTTCGCGTGTACCGGCCAGCCAGCCAGCCAGCCATCCGAATGGAGTCAGACCAATACTTTTGCCGCTCTATAGAGCGCAAATGTAAAAACACGATTTTTCCGCGATAATATACGATTTTTAATTGGACATTAATTAGTTTAATTTTAGAAGCAATGACGATGAAAAACTGCCTGCATTTTTAATAGCGTTCATTGCCGAGACATTTACTTTGCTAGATTATTTTGCAGTTGCTAATTAAATCTTAGTTATAATTACAAGATGAGTATTTAAATATTTTTGACAAAATACGCAAGGACTAAGGTCAAGGTGTCAAAGTTCGTCATTTTTGGCTTAAAATTAAGAGGAATCTCAAAATATAGGGTACTTTATTGGAAAAACACTTCAAAATGATAGGATCTCTGCATGGTTTAGGTTAGGTTCAATGGTGGGGTCAGGTTGTAGTCTTCAAGGCAGATTTTGGTAATATTAAAAATGCTGTCTTACCATTTTGAGGCGGGATATCTTTGGAGGGAGGTCGTTGGAATGTTCCCTGGCCTTGGAACTCTTCAGTATCATCATCATAAACGCTTAAATCTTGAGGATCGGGTAAGAAATTGCGGCGTCTAACCGCTAAGACCACGTCATCCTCTCCGGATGACAAGTGTATACTGTTTGTTCTGGATCGAACCAGAGCTTTCTCGCCAATATCAGAAATGTTTGCCACAGCGGTTGAATTTTCATTTACACTTTGAACGCTCGCGTTTCTTTGCGAGTTCGCTTTTAAGGGTGACCATAAATAGTTCAAGGAAATGGAGAATAACGCCACTAAAAGACACGTCGCCACGAAGGAACAGCCAAATCCAAATAGCACTTTTGGTGATTTTACCATATCAAAGTCCATCATTGTAATGGTGTAAAAGAAATCACTAAATATATTAATGAAATTTGATATAAATGAGGTCATAATTGCCACGAACTTCTAATAATAATTAATAACGTGTCACGCGTGAAATGACGGGCCATATTTGACGTCACGCGAATGGTTTCAGTTTCAGGAGGAAACCTTTACCGCGATATATATTGTAAAGATGTTTCAATTAAATTATTAGGTCCTATATATTTAATATAGAGTGAACTGATAATTATTCGCGTTAAAATTATATTTATTTCCAGTTATTTCATTCGAAAACAATCTTAAAACTTATCTTTAACAGCGACTGCCCGGTTGTTGCGAAGACGAATGTAACGTCTGCGACTACGACGACCATAGCCCACTCGATCACGCGGATCACGACGTTACGCGAGCGTGGATCGAGTGGGCTATGTATAAACCAAATCAGCTTCCGGTATGCGCGCTCGTGGACCCATGGTTCTTCTTTCCAAGATGGCGGATTGTTTTTTTAGCAAACAGTAAAATAGAACGAGCAGACGACAGGGATTCGATATGACAGTTTCGGATTGTGTGCAAAAATCATCAGCGTTCGCGACGAAGTAACTTAGGGAGACGTTTAATTAAATTAAATTGATTTAAGTATCGTTATAATAATAAATTAAATTAATTAACCCATAATATAATCATGGATAAGAAACCATTGCAACATTTGCTATCGCTAAAAGGTAAACCTAAAGTAATCCCTAACACGAAGACCTATTTTCCGCTGACCCTTACTGGGGGTAGCAGCCTGTTAGAGAGGGTTAATTAATTTACGACTTTGATCTTAATTTAATAGTAATTAGATTAACAAGACCATCGATAGAGACTTTTCAACCTTTTCCATGCGATAAATATGATCTTCCATTTACCGCTTTTATGGAAGCTGAACAAAACTTCGGTAGTTTGGGTTGTTCAAATTCGATCAAGGAAGTTCAACCTTACAATTTTACTTCCGATTTGTTACTTTTACCTCAAAGTTTCGGGTAAATTTGGCCGCCGCTTAAAATTAAAGCGGATATAGTTTTTAATTACTTAAAATTAAAATTAAAATTAAAATTATACACGTGTAGGAACATATATTTGGGTGAAACGTTCTCTTGTTTTTTGAGTCTGCATAATGACAGTGATCAAATTGTCAAAGATATATCGTTTCAGGTTAGTTTGACATGACGCGACATGACAGGTTTAGCTTTAATTGCTTAGCTTTAATTACGTTTAAATTAGGCTGATTTGCACACGACAACTCAAGATATAATGTTAACCTCTCAAACTGACGGCACAAAAGTGGCTGAACTTTTGCCTGACCAAAATGTTGATGATGTTATTCATCACGAAGTCAAAGAAATTGGAAATCATTTGTAAGTTGCTATAAGTTTATTTATCCTACTTTTGCGCACCCAAGAGTTGCAAAAATATTAAGCCCCACCCCCTTCTACCTACTTGGAACGGCAAACGTTCCATTTTTACTTTTGCGCACCCAAGAGCTGCAAAAGTATTGGTGCGAACCTTATGGCTGGCTGGCTGGTTGGCAGCTGCACGCGAAAATATTTTTTTAATTAATGTTAGTCAAATTAATTCAAATAATTGTTTTAATCCCGCGTTTAGTTTGGTTTGTAAAGTTAGTTACACGATACAAAATGGCGAGCAAAAGAATTTCAGCAAGAATTTTAGATTTCAGGTATTTTAAACTGGAATTATTCCTAATTAATTAATTATAATTAAGTAAAAAATAATTCGTTATGTTTAGGTGTTGAAACCTTTAGACGTAAAAACAAAGTTCTATAATGCTGAGGTATTATTTACTTACAAATTTTTCTTAATTAATAAAAATCTATCTGGGGATAATTTCTTTATTTGATTGACTAATTTTCTTAATTTTTTGTAATTAACATTAATTGTTTATTTGGGGGAAATTCTTTCAATTTTCTTTTGCGTATTTTGGCATGACTTTTTTGCATGTTGGCTAAAAGGATTATCTCGTAAGTCTTTATAATTTCTTTGTTTTTCTTTATCCTTTCATTATTTAATTAATTTAACGATCCATAAATAATTTCTATAATAATTAAACGACCCCAGTTTAATTAAACGAATCGTCTTTATAGTCCGACGAAGTGTACTTAGAAGCCCAATTGCAAAACCTAATTTCCATTCCAATCTTCTTGGAGAAAGTTTCTTTGGAACCTTCTTCTCATTTTGTCGTTCACAGAGTCAACTCCGTCGGTAACGACGAAAAGTGCGTTAAACGCGGCAATTTTGTTTAATTGCAAGCGTTTATTAATTAATGCGTTTAATTATGACTTGTGTAGCGACAACCAATCGGTTTTTGGCTCAGTTAATTGCTTAAACTATTCGGATAGTCGTCAGTACTTGTTCTGTATGGTCCCGAAAGCGGAGGTTAAGCCGAATATTAAGGTTTTGAAGGGAGTAACTGGAATTGGCAAGTTGGATATCGTTTGGAGGACGAGTATGGGTGAACGCGGTCGACTTCAAACGTCTCAATTGGAGAGAATGGCGCCTGGATACGGAGATGTCCGACTGACTGTTGAAGAGATACCCAGCGTGGTCACTTTGGAGAAATCCTTTCATTTGAGCATTCGAGTACTCAATTCCTGGTACGTCTTCACTCCCTCTCTCTCTTTCTCTCTCTGTCTCTCTCGGAATTAGTAATCGTGGTCGATTTGGGTTAATTGCAGCGAGAGGAGCATGCAACTGGTTCTATTGTTTGATAGTCAACAAAGCGGTTGCGCCCTTTTATGGGAAGGCGTTTCGGGCCGACAATTGGGCAAGTTGGATCCTCAAAGTTCGTTGGAAATTAGTTTAAAGGCCACGCCCATTCGCTCTGGTTTACAGGTAAGTAACGCGCCCCGCCCCGCCCCCTTTGAACTCTGATTGATAGTTTTGTCAATTGGGTGGGTACTTGTTCAGAGTATTTCTGGATTGAGATTGAAAGACACTTTCCTTCAACGCACCTACGACTACGACGACATCGCGCAAATATTTGTTTCCAGCGAACCGCGAGTGTCAAAATAGGATTTGAGTTACGTGTAAATAAATTGAGAATGAGTGATAAGTTCACACTTTGTTTATTTAATCTACGAATGCAATTTTTACATCATTGGTTTATATAATTGGATTAATTAAACAACACTCTAGACCGCGCGGGACTTTAAACAATTCAAATCGGTTCTTATTTCGCACTTTCTTAAAAATAGTTGTTAGTTTTCGTCTCTAGGTGGCGGTGGTTGCGGATCAGTCGGGTTGGCGTCTCCTCCAGGAGTTTGAAGGTTCATCTGACGACGCAATTGGTCAACCAAATCGGGATTGGACGCTTGCATTTGGGCCGCTAATTGCTGGCCACTGAAGAGACGACAGTTTTAAAAACGACACTTTGAAAATGGAAAGAAGTATGAAGCGTTTTTCCAGGGACTTACGCTTGCAATAAGGCGTCCATGCCGCCAGGAGCTTGAGCCGGAGCCGCCGCCGTGCTTTGACTCATAGTGTTAGACATTAAACCAGAAATCCTTCAACAATAAGGAACGCTGCATTAGTAAGTCGGACCTAATTTGGGGCGGGGTCTTTTCAAATGGTTTAGAGGCGGGGTCTATCCAAATGACTTGGGGGCGGGTCGAGCGGAATGATTTGGAGGCGGGTCGAGCGGAATGATTTGGAGGCGGGTCGAGCGGTATGATTTGGAGGCGGGTCGAGCGGAATGATTTGGAGGCGGGTCGAGCGGAATAATTTGGAGGCGGGTCGAGCGGAATAATTTGGAGGCGGGTCGAGCGGAATAATTTGGAGGCGGGTCGAGCGGAATAATTTGGAGGCGGGTCGAGCGGAATAATTTGGAGGCGGGTCGAGCGGAATAATTTGGAGGCGGGTCGAGCGGAATAATTTGGAGGCGGGTCGAGCGGAATAATTTGGAGGCGGGTCGAGCGGAATAATTTGGAGGCGGGTCGAGCGGAATAATTTGGAGGCGGGTCGAGCGGAATAATTTGGAGGCGGGTCGAGCGGAATGATTTGGAGGCGGGTCGAGCGGAATGATTTGGAGGCGGGGTCTACAAAATGGGCAATTACAAAATAGGGTCGCGGCTTCATACTCCTTATAAAAGACCATGTTTTTGTCCTTTTTATACTTACATGTTTCTCATACTGGAGTCCTGCATTAATTGGGTTGCCTGAAATTCGTGTTTATTCATTTAAAACTGGTCTTACAAAGGCTTAACTAAAGGTACTATTCTAAGTCGAGAAAATTGAGTCTTTTACCATATTTACAAGTGCTGGATTGGAAAATAAGGAATTGAAATCCATAGCTCCTCCCCCTCCTGGTCGCGGAGGCATTCCTTGCCCAAATGCATCTGCACCCTAAAACGCGCCACCACATTTTAACCAATTGTCGTCTCGCGCTCTGAAGGGGGGAGGGGGCGGGGCGGGGAATTTGAATGAATGAAACTTACGCGCGTTTGTTCAACTAGTTTTTCTTCAGCGACTTTTAAATTATTGATGTAAGACTCGTTAGTAGGGTCTAATCTGAGTGCTTGTTCGTAGCAATCTTTGGCCCTTTTTTGATCACCCAAACTGGCGTAGGCTAAACCCATTCTACCAAAGGCTTTACTATAAGTCGGGTCGATAGTAACGGCCGCTTCGCAATCGGCAATTGCCGATCTGTGATCGTTCAATTTGCTGTAGGCGGCCGCGCGATTGCAATGATAGATGGCGTTGTTTTTGTCCAGTTCAATCGCCTTGGAATAACACGCTATCGCTTCCTGCAGCTTCTCCAATTTCATCAGATTATTACCTAATTATACATCGCGACGTTATTATTTAATTGTAATTGGTTCGGATCAGTTCAGTTCAGTTTTAACCTTGATTTTTGAGAGCTTCAGCCTGTTCCTGAATTTCTTTGGAAGGTTGTTGCTGCTGGCAACTTTCATCCTAAAGTTAATTAATACAGCTCGATTGTCACTAACTTTAATTCGTTTAAACGGACGGTTAGGGTAATTAATCTCAATTACTTACAGTGACAAAATTATAGTTTCTAGTTGCATTGCTAAAAATTTCTAAAAGTTGAGGTTCGTCAACTGGCATTGAAGCGTTAAGGCTGACGGAATACGCGGTTTCCAGGCACTGAATGGCGACTAATACGGGCCAAATGTTAGTCATTTTTAGGCCTTAACGCTTTAAACCATGGATAAAGAATGCGGAGTGTGAGCGTGAAATTTGTTTCCATGACGCTATAGGATAGGCAACTCCCTATCTCAAACACGACAGCTGCTTATTCTGTATATACTCTGTTACAACATCGGTTGTCAGCATGCGTAAAGCTAGGTCTCTACGTAATCTAGCTTTGTACGTGCTGACAAGAGACTAAAAACTTCAAATACCCGCGAGTTTTTTAGCAGCTCGAGTGCATGCACGGACCTCTAGGCCTTAGTTTACTTTCAAATACGTGTAGTAGGCTGTCGTGTTCGAGATAGGGAGTTGCCTATCCTATAGCGTCGTGGAGACAAATTTCACGCTCACACTCCGCATTCTTTATCCATGGTTTAAACTAGCCCCGTCTTTTTACCTTCTAAGCTCTCTTTGGCATCGGCTGTTAAATTATCCTGTTGCAACTGACTGCCTAAAAACCTGACAATCGCTAGTACTAATCTTTTAGTAACATCGGACATTTTGTATAAATGGTCTACAATGAAAATTTGCCTATTTAATTTTAATTTAAGCACTGAAATGTGTCTCGTTTCTATTGGATCACCGAAATAACAAGTTTAACTTCATTAATTAACCTATCTAAGCCTTTTTTTTTAAAATATTACGTATTCACTTACCTGGAAAAATTTAAACACCTTAACTTAACTTCAGATATAATATCGCCTTCAATTACTCGGGATTTAATGTTAATTTTCCCTTGGGATTTAATGAAGATTAAAAATTACCCATGAATCATCACTACCGTAAGCTTTAGCCGAACCGGACTGCCAGTCTGTCTTTGGATTGGCTACAGTCTGTCACCATGGAGTAGTATTACAGGAGGTTACATTTAATACCATTTAAAGGTCCGATTCATTCTCTCTCCAGTAAAACTACTCCATGTAAATGAATCAACCTTTTATTTCGCCTCCAGGGTAGGAGAGAAGGTTTTTGCTCCTTGCTGATAGACTGTTCCGTCCTTCCTTCGGATCGATGAGAAGTAATGAGAAGCACAGGACATTGTCGCAGTTTTAGGTTCTTTTAGGTAATAGGAAGCCTTAAACATTAGGCTTAGTTTCGATGTTACAATAATCAAAAATTAACCTTCATACTCTTTATTCGGTGGCTAATTTGCGTTCAATTCCGCGCCATTTTTAGGGTAACTATTGGTTATAAGCCGTGTACAGTTTCGCGACTGAAAACTTGAACTGACTCACTTTGAAGATGTCTTAAGCCTTGGCTTCGCGCACACAACAAAACTGTTCTCTGACCTTACGCTATGACTCCGAAAGAACGGTTTTAAACTATAATTCGAATTAAAGTACTTAAATAAGTAATTAGGAAATTACGGCCGAGTCTATTCAATCATTTACAATAGACGAAAACTATTAAAAAGGTATGTGGAAACGTTTATTTTACCGTCGTTTGTGGGCTTGTGGCCGTAGGTAACGGTAACACTAACCAGTTCAGAACTTTCCATTGAAGAAATGGCCTGACCAAGGCTTAGGAAATTTTCTGCACAGCAGCACAGCCTTAGTGTTACTGCTATTACTTAGGGGCTCAACCCGCCCCTGTTAAAATCACGGGGTTGCCGGTATTGTTCGTTAATTTTGCGTATGATTGAATGGATTTTACTAAAATCGTCGCGTTTTCAAGCAGTTTTAACGCGTAACATTTGATTTTAAAGTTTATTAGTGTCGGAATGGTTTACGAGTAACTCTAACGATAGGACAGTTGGGTGGTGGTAATTTTAATTAATTTACAATTTCGAAGTTATTTGTTTTGCATTGAAATTGTTGTTTAGACAAATCTCTCGGTTATTTTTGAATAGTTTGTGTAAGTTTAACATTGAAAACTGAGTTAAAACGTGTTTTGAAATTGTGGAGTAAGATACTATATACAGGGTTCATACAAAACTTGGAAAACTCGGGGGAATAAATAGTTGACAAAAAAACGGGGGAATGTATGAGTTTTAGGCCTAGGCTTAGTAAAATTCAGGCATATAGGGGGATGTCCTTTGAGTAAGTTATAGTGCAATTTGTCCCCCATCTAACCATACTAAAAACGTAGGGCTACGACAAACAGGGGCCGAGTAATTAAGCAAAACGGAAACAATCAAACCCCTCCATAGGAATTGCATTAGACTATACTTTGCAGGCTCGTAACGCTGGTTCAACTAGAGATACGGGGATGTCCTTTGAGTATGTTATAGCCCAATTTGCCCCCCATCTAACCATACTAAAAACATTGAGCTACGACAAATAGGGGCCGAGTAATTAAGGGAAATGTTCGTCAGCTTTGGTATCGTCTCACTTATTGTTATTATGTTACTTATGATTTCTACACTAAACTTTGGAGGCTCATAACTCTTGTTCTACTAGAGCTACGGGGATCTCCTTTGGATATGTTATAGTCCTCTATTCCCCCTATACAAGGATACTTTAAACTTGAGGCTACCTCAATATCTTCATCAGCTCATTTTTTGTCTCACTTATTGTTATTGGGTTACTTTCTGATTTTTAGAAATAAACTTTGGAGGCCTATAACTCTGGTTCTATTAGAGATACGGGGATCTCCTTTGAGTATGTTATAGTCCAATTTGTCCCCCATCCAACCATTCTAAACACTTAGGGCTACGACAAACAGGGGCCGAGAAATTAAGCAAAATGTTCGTCAACTCATTTTTTGTCTCACTTATTTTTATTGGGTTACTTATGATTTTAACACTGAACTTTGGAGGCTCATAACTCTTGTTCTATTGGAGCTACGGGGATCTCCTTTGGATATGTTATAGTCCTCTATGCCCCCCATACAAGGATACTTTAAACTTGAGGCTACCTCAATATCTTCGTCAACTCATTTTTTGTCACACTTATTGCTATTGGGTTACTTTTGATTTTAACGCTGAACTTTGGAGGCTCATAACTCTGGTTCTACTAGAGATACGGGGATGTCCTTTGAGTATGTTATAGTCCAATTTGTCCCCCATCCAACCATACTAAGAACATAGGGCTACGACGAACAGGGACCGAGTAATTAAGCAAAACGTGAACTAGCAACCCCCTCCATAGGAATAGCATTAGACTATACTTTGGAGGCTCGTAACTCTGTTTCTACCAGAGATAGGGGGATGTGATACTGAAAACTTGGGACTAAGACAAACAGGGGCCGCGTAATTAAGTAAAACGTAAACAACATACCTTGAAAAGACTTCGTTTTGTTTGTAGTCTTTCCGTAGCTTTGCGAGAACTCGGCTATTTTTATTGAGTGCAAAGAACCGACTGAAAAATCCGTACATGCATTTTTAATTTTAAATAAGACTGATTTTGCTTCCGGGACGATTTTATTAGACCTTGGTTTCTGGTGTAAGGGGCGGGGGCAGGAGCGCCGTTTTCGGCTCCTTACATTTCGAGAGTCTTAGAGAAAGTGAATTTTTCTCGCTGCATGCTATGGATTTAATCCCTACCTGGAAGTAACGCAGGGGGACACGAATGGCACCACTTAAGTTAAGATAGCATCTCTCTTCTCCGCTATCTTGGCGCCAGACACGCCTTACAACCCCTTTTGCGGGAACGGGTGCATTGTTGTCACCCCACATGTCACCCCACACGAGGTCTCTTTTTGACCATTTCCCCCCAGGAAGGAATGCCCTAAAGCATACTGGGTTTTGCTTTGGAAAGTGTGCGAAATTATATTTTTAGTTTCTTATTGGTAGAAGAAGATAAACTGAAGTTTTAAAGGTTAGAGATGCTAAGATATTTAGCAAACCCCCCTCTTTGGAGGCCTATAACTCTGGTTCTATAAGAGATACGGGGATGTCCTTTGAGTATGTTATAGACCAATTCGTCCCCATCTAACCATACTAAACACTTAGGGCTACGAGAAACAGAGGCCGAGTAATTAAGGAAAATGTTCAAAAACATGCCATAGGAATAGCTTCACACCCAACTTTGGAGCCTCATAACTCATGTTTTACTAGAGATACGAGGATCTCCTTTGAGTATGTTATAGTCCAATTTGTCCCCCATCTAACCATTCTAAAAACGTAGGGCTACGACAAGCAGAGGCCAAGTAATTAAGCAAAACGTAAACAATCAAACTCCTCCATAGGAATTGCATTAGACTATACTTTGCAGGCTCGTAACTCTGGTTTTACTAGAGATACGGGCATGGCCTTTGAGTATGTTATAGTCCAATTTGTCCCCCATCCAACCATACTAAAACCTTGGCGCTACGACAAACAGGGGCCGAGATATTAAGCAAAATGTTCGTCAACTTATGGTATCGTCTCACTTAATGTTATTATGTTACTTATGATTTTTGCACTGAACTTTGGAGGCTCATAACTCTTGTTCTAATAGAGATACGGGGATCTCCTTTGGATATGTTATAGTCCTCTTTGCTCCCCATACAAGGATACTTTAAACTTGAGGCTACCTCAATATCTGCGTCAACTCATTTTTTGTCTCACTTATTGTTATTGGGTTACTTTCTGATTTTTAGAAATAAACTTTGGAGGCTCGTAACTCTGGTTCTATTAGAGATACGGGGATGTCCTTTGAGTATGTTATAGTCCTATTTGTCCCCCATCTAACCATACTAAAAACTTAGGGCTACGACAAACAGGGGCCGAGTAATTAAGCAAAATGTTGAAAAACATACTCTCCATAGGATTAGCATTGCACTAAATTTTGGAGGCTCATAACTCTGGTTCTACTTACGTGGAAGTCCTTTAAGTATGTTATGGTCGTATTTGTCCCCTTTCCAACATACTTAGGGTCCAAGGAATTAAGCAAAATGTTTTTTAACATTCGCTCCACAGGATACTCCGTATAGGGGGGGGGGGACCTGGAAATATTAGGGAAATTGACTTTCCAAAAGTTGTATGAACCCTGTATCAGTGATGAAATTGTTGAAACAAGTTGGCAGTGTACTGTAGACCCGGCTTCGGTTGTTCCACGGTGAGACCAGACTCCCTGGTGGAGTGAATAGCCAGGGCTCCTTATATACCGATATATCAGTTTGATCCCGTCACTGGTCAACGCTTGACCCTATTATCTTAATATTTTCAGCAGCCGTTAGATATTTTTCACCGTGTATTTGCGGATCAACATGGCTTTAGTTGATCAAATTTTCAAACTCTCTCAAAATGGGACATTAGAATGGTACGACACGTTCTTAAGTGGAAAATAATAAGTTTCCCTAAGGCGGATCTCCTCTGTAACGAACAATCTAGTCAGTCATTAAACTTAAGAACTATGCGTAGTTTAGTATTAGGAATAAACGTTTAACTAAACGACTCGAAGAATGGCTAAAAAGTACGAACTGCCGCGTAGTTTTAACATAGCCGTTGTCGGTTTATCGGGGACCGAGAAAGAAAAGGGTGTGACGGGCGTGGGTAAATCGTGCCTATGCAATCGTTTCGTGCGTCCTTTAGCGGACGATTATCACGTCGATCATATCTCGGTTTTGAGTCAAACGGACTTTAGCGGACGCGTCGTCAATAACGATCATTTCCTGTACTGGGGCGAGGTGACGAAGACCTCGGACGAAGGCGCCGAGTTCGTCTTCCAAGTAATAGAACATACCGAGTTTATCGACGATTCTTCGTTTCAAACTTTCAAAAGCGGTAAACACGACCCGTACTACAAACGCGTCACCAACACCAAGTTGTGTTCCGCCGAGAAACTCATGTACATTTGCAAGAATCAACTCGGCATCGAAAAGGAGTACGAACAAAAACTGCTTCCCGATGGCAAGTTTAACGTGGACGGCTTCGTTTGTACCTTCGACGTTAGCGAAGTGCAAGGGCGTAGTATCGAAAAGCAAGTTGAATTCACCGTCTTACTTCTAAGTCATCTGCTCAAAACGAAGAAACCGGTTGTACTCGCCACGACCAAACACGAGGAAGCTCGCGACCTCTACGTCCGCGAAGCCGAGAAACTGCTAACCCGGAAGGAGATACGCGGAACCACCATCCCCTTAATAGAAACGTCGGCTCACGAGAACATTAACGTCGAGTTGGCCTTCGTGGCCGTCGCTCAGTTAATAGACCGCGCCAAAGGACGTTCCAAGATCGTTCCGTTTTACGATTCGGCTCGGGCTCGCAAGGAAGTGTTGGACGTGGCCACGGACGCTTACCAATCCTTAATTAGATCTCAAGTAACTGACTACCGCGCCGTCTGGAGCTCGGTCAATCTCAAGTTCAGTCAAAATCAGGACTTTTTGCATTATTGCGAGCAATTCGGGCAAGATGCCGCCAGGAATATGTTTAAAAGACACGTCAAGAAACTCAAGGAGGAGTACATCGGAAGGAAAATGCAAATGTACATTCGCGTCTTGCCCGAAGTCCTCGGAGAACTGCTACCCGATTTGGCTAGTATAGGAGATGGGTAAGTTTAAACTCGGGTAGGATAACGTCTTTGTCTTTAGGGGATTAACATGGCGAGGTGTACAATGTTTGCAGCGACTGGGCCAACGTTCGCGAACGACTAAAAGAACACCCGGACTTTCATCAGTATTTTTTGGAAAGTCCCGACGAACAACGTTGGCAAGAGAGCGACTTGGTGGACAGCAACGAAACGAGGATCCCTTACGATATCCTGGACACTCCGGAAGCGGAGGTTTGTTTCGAAGAGCACAGGGCCGCTTTGGACGCTGACGAACAGCGACAAGAACTACGTCAAGAATTCAAAGAGTTGTTGGAAGAAACGGGCTTGGTGACGCCCGGCAAGCTACTGTCGGAGGTGCGGGTCCTATTTTTGGGACGAGAATGTTGCGAAAGACTTTCGGAGCAAGATCTTAAGGAAATATATCAGGAGCATCAGCGGGAAATCACGGAACGGGCCAAACATAACTTCCAAGAGTTACTTTTGGAGCAAGCGTCGCTCTTTTACTATTTCGCTAGCATCGGGCCGGGAAACGTCCTAACGCAAGAAGACTTCAATAAGATCACGGAAGCTCTTCAAGAAGATTCTCGTTACAAAGCCCTCGATCGCCTGGGACAAGACAGAATGCTCATGATCCTTCAACATCTCGGTTTCGTTCACGGACCCATTAGGGAACACTGTCCGGCTAACCCTAATTGCATGGATACTGTCGTTGATAAAATCATCGCTCAAAAGGCTCACAGGTGTGTTGGCGTCTTTCACTCGTCCCTTAGATATGTAATACCACGGGCCCCTAAGGTACTATAGGAGATAGTAGTTGTAGTATGGATAACTAGGACGCTTTGTATTGGGAGGGTGTGTGTCTTTTGGCTTGGAGTAACTGCATTACACCATAGGCCCTCATCGTGGAGCAGAAATAGCCAATGGCTTTTGGAGACGGAGAATAATCAACTGAATCTCGTTCTTCTGGGTTCCGGTGGCTTGGCCGAGAGGTTAGCCAACGCCATCAAGACCCAATGTCTCGACAACACTTTCGAAGTTGAAAAGGTTCACTACACGCTGGATTTCCGGATTATCGACGGAGATGTTGGCCTTCCGCAAAATTCTTTTAGAACTACCAACTTTCGTCCTCATGGTGAGTTGGTGGCTCTCGGGGCTCAAAGTGGTCCATCCCAATGTACTTCGGTTCTGGAACACGGTGGTGGTGGTGGTATTAAGGAGGGGTTGTTGTCTTTTATTCGCCTCCAGGTTGTTTTTGCGTTTACGCGAACCCTCAAACGCTGGAGTACATTCGCGATAGTTTGGAGAAGACGTTACTTTCTAATTTGGAGCAGGAAGATCGGCTACCCTTTCACGGTCTTCCCATAGTCATCCTCTTCGCGGCTGACGCCACCATCAACGAAAAAGACTTGTTGTTTCTTCGGGAGGAAGGTCAAAACAGAGCCAAAAACTTGCAATGTCCTTTCATCGACGTCAGTAGCGCCTACGAGGACAATTCCGAAGAACAAACTGAAGCGCAACAACGCTTTGAATTCAACTCTCTCAATCAAGCCTTGCGTTCCTTGATCGAAAGCATTCAAGTGGGTCGCAGTTTCTCTCTTTTTATGACGCGTGTACTCTTAAGCCAATAACGGAATAGGCCGCGAGCGACCCGATCTCGATCTAGAAATGGAAGGCGGGGCTAAATGTTTCGGATGACGCGGGTTTGTCATTTCAGAGACGCGCCGGTTTACTTCAAATTTACCATCAATTACCGGACCACGCCATAAACCCGGATATTCGCATCCTGATGTGCATGTTATGCGGCGATCCGTATCAGGTCGAGCACGTTTTGGGTCCTTTATTGAGTCACCAGTGCTGTTTCGTGACGGCCCCCCATTCGGTGACGCTCGAAACGTATCTGGGAGAGTCGAAAAGGAGCGTCGAGGTGCGAGTCACCTCTTTCCACGGTGCCAATGCATTTCGGGACGAATTGGTCCACGGTTTTATCCTAGTCTATTCAACGAAAAGGAAAGCCTCCTTGGCGACACTAGGGTGAGTTAAGCGTAAGCACCCCCGCTCCCCCTCCCCCCCAGCCGCTTTAATGGTCTTTTTGTCGTCGTCCACGGCTCGAAGGAAAGTGGTCCAGTCCTAATGTTGTAGTCTTTGGGGGGGATTTCAGGGCCTTCTCCAACAATATTCCAAACATTCCGATACAAATTTTGGCTGTTAGCGAGACAGACAGTGCCAAGGACTTTTTTTCGAGCGAACTCTCTCATCAGCTCATCACCGAGGGAAATGCCGTCGCCGATAAACTACAGGCGCACTTCATGACCTCCACCGCTTCCATGCAGCAAAAAAGTAAGTTCTCTTTCTTTCAAACGCAAAACATTAGGGTCTATAGAGTGGTACTGAGAGGGGGAGGAGCTACGCGTACTCGTGACGTTAATATTGGTAGCCCGAGTTGACTTCCAATATGGTCGTAAGAGATAGGAGGGTATGACGTCAAGAGAAAGTTCGTGGTAGCGAGTGGGCTATTTGGAAAGGGCTATAAGAGACTTGGGGGAATTCTTGGAGAGTTATCGGAGTTAGGGGCCTCCGAAGTACTTAATAGATTAATTGTCCCGTAGCCGCTTTCTACACGCCATTTTTCAAGGAGGTTTGGGAGCGTAAGCCTCAAATCGAGAAAGCCTTCCACATGGAGGATTCCGATTATTCGGTGGACAGTCAACGGACCCCCGTTCCTCCTCCTGTCCCGTCGCGTCAAGAGTCTTACCACATTCGCAGCGGGTCCGTCGAAGACGGCGGCGACTCGGAAGGTCTCTACGAACAATTACCAACAGACTCTGGTAGGCAAGGAATACTACTTGATGACGGCAGTCAATCACCTCCCACTTCGCCCTACTTAGATGGGAGTACCGGCGCCCCCTTGAGTCCCAGCGACGACAGCGACCTGTACGCCAGCGTCTTTCACCCCGGGGAACAACAGATGCGAGAGAATGGAGGGGACCATCTCGTTAAACCCAGCAGAGTTAAGAATAGGCGCAGTTTACAAGCGGGTAAGTCCAATTCTTCCATTATTATTACCCCCAATCCATCCAGAATAGCTTAGTCAATCCAGGGTCGGTCTTTTGCCAAATGGATGGTAGTAGAAGCTAATTAGGCGCGGTGGGGCGGTTCCACGACGCCAAATCGACCGTCCCACTGTTCTACCAGCCTTTATTTTGTAACCACTAAGCCTTTTGCGTAAATGTATAGCGTATCTATCTCGGCTTATTTTGAGAAACGTAATTGGCGCCCAATTAAGGCTTGCGTTTTGTTCTTTCTCACTTGCCACTCGCGGCGGCGGCTGCTCCGTGCCTTTTAATCAACCAATCAATCAATCGATTCGTTTAGAACTTTATCGGCAAGCTTTTCCGAGTACGGAATCGCTGGATCGATCTTTGAGTATGAAAGGTTCTTTGGGGGGTGGTCGAGAACCGCCCCCTTTACCACCCGCGCGACAACATCATCACTTCACCCACGATCCTCGCGAAACTGACCCCCATTCCGGGGGAGGGATCGATTTGACCTTCCCACCGCCCATGTCCACCTTTTCTTCGGGTGGAAGTAGCGGCGGGACGGGTGGCGGTGGTGGTCCCAGCGGAGGTGGCTCGCCTCCACCTTCCTATCATCATAGGTAACGTAATCTTCTATAAGTACGCCCGCCCGCCTGCCTGCCTGCCTGCCTGGCGCCGCTCTGGCTGGGGTCAACGCCTTTGTGCTTGGCCAAATAGGTTGACCCCAGCCAGGACTGTCGCCATCTGCCCTAATCGGGCTTTAATGGTAGGCAGCGCGCGTACTTACGGTTGGTTACATTACGTTACTATAGTCAAATGCATTATTCACCGCGACTGTTACCGCATCCAATGACGAGCCATCACGCGGCGGCGGCTTCGTTGTACGCCACCAACCGTCGCCGACCTCCGACTAAAGGAGCCTCGACGGAAGGGTCGAGTTCGCATCATCAGAAAACGCTGGGTCCTTTTTCGTCGTCCCGTTTCGAGTTGAAGAAGTCCAACAGCTTGAAGAGTTCACCTGGCGGCAATATGCCGTCGGCGCCCTCGGCTCCCAGCTTAAGCGGAGCTGGCGTTTTCGCGCGAAATGATCTGGATGTTTCCGATAGCGTCACCGATGATGACGAGGAAGAAGATGACGACGATACGTTGTCATCGGGACTTAGCGGTGATTTTCAATTAACATAAAAACCATCCCCCCTTCCATTTATTTTTTTTACTTCCGTCTTGCGTGCGTCCTAGTATTGTCTAGTATAGATCCAGAGTTATTTTGGTTTTAGCGCACGCTCACTACTTTCTAAGCACCAACCACCAACACCCTGTTCTTATTTTTTTACGCTGGCAAGGCTTAGCTTAGTATTCCCCCCCCTCAATATTTTGAGTTATACGCGCCGAGCGAGCCGCCGCGTTCGCCACCTAGCGGATTTTAGAAGAACAAATTGGCGGGAAAATGACCGCGTCTTTAAATGAAGCCATAGGCTTCTTGTGTAGTTAGTTCGAGTTAGTTGTAGGAATTATTACTGAAATTTCCTAGAAAGGGTGAGATTTTAACAGTTTTCGAAATTCTAGAATTCATTGCGTTAAAATAAATGAATGGATTAACGCGCTTAAAGAGAAAAAGTAACTTTTTAGACTATCTTATCTAATCCCAGCACCCAAATTCCCAAATTAAATGTACAGGTACAGTACAGTTAACCTCAAAAATGTGTCTGTCTAGAAGCACTTGCTAGTTAATTTAATTAACTCAAAACATAAACATATTTATTTAATTCGAACACTTACATAGATGGTAATATCATAAACTTGCTTGGTTACAGAAGTTTCCCTTGTACACTCTCCAGTGACTACGGTATCTCTTTACATTAAAAATATATTCATTTTTTTATTAGATTTTAGACTATTCGAAGAGTAGAATCCCTAAATTAATTTTGTAAACCTTCTATTGCTAAAAATCCGACGTATTTTACAATTATAGCGCTCCCCATCTTTAAATTGCCAATCTACCATTCGCGAATTTCCCGCCAAGAGTTTTCAATTCAATCCGCTAGAGGCGCTGCTTGCTACTTTACCTCGCAATCCTCGGCGCGTATAGATTAGATGCGGGCGGGCTAAGCCTTTGCCGGAGTAATGGGCCTTATTCGACGTGGCTTGCGATTTCTCACGCTGGCAAGGCTTAGCTTAGTATTTCCCCTCAATATGTTATAGATTAGATGCGGGCGGGCTAAGCCTTTGCCAGAATAATGGGCCTTATTCGCGACGCGGCTTGGTTGTGTTCTTATTGAAAATAATGGCTAAGCCTTGGCCAGATGTTTCCTCTCTGACACGTAGGAGATTAACGCATGGTCCATTGAATACGGCATGTTTTATTATTTCATTAAGGCATTGCACGTAGCGATAAGCCTTGGCGATTTACGAAGTATTTATTTTATTTATTTAAACTGGCTCGAAGTTTAAATCCTCTTAGTTTTGGGTGTACATTCGTGATCTTACATTCGTGATCTTACCGTGTTTATATATAATTTTATTTAAGAAGTTGATTAAGTTGATTCCAGATTAGAGAGATTAGGGTATTTGATATTATCTCCATTTTTCTGTCTCTTTCTCCGAATCCTCTCTCTCTGTTTGTCTGTCTGTCTCTCTTTACTTATCTTGACCCAATGGGGGATCATTTAATACCCGGGCGGCGTCGTGGTGGTTGTGGTGGTTGCGGAGCGCAGGTTACGGAGCGTACCCGCCTCCTCCCGAGCCCGCCCCGCCAGACTTGCCACCCCCTCGCCTGAAGAAGGCTTCTTCCGTCGGCCAATCTCATCCCGCCGCTGGTCACCATGCGTCGCGTACCAGCTTGAACGAGGGTACAAATTATTCCTTTTCTATTCGAGTTTTTATTTCGTTTCGTTTTTCAACCACCAAGGATGATGATTTAGGGATGGGGATGGCTAGGAGGATGCGATATCTCAGAGAACCAGGCATGCGCGCTAACTGTGGAACGACTCGGGTTGGGTTTGGTGAGGAATAGTCGGACTCGGTTGTAATTGGTTCGTCTGTAGCCATTATAATAAACCTTATGGTCCCTCTCGCCACCGGAAGTTAGGCTTAGCTCGGGATTCATGGGGGTTGATTAATGAGTAACGGGGGAAGAAATTCGTCTGTCGTCTGCTGCAAAGGGCACCGGAAGTTAGTCTTAGCTCGGGATTCACGGGGGGGGGGGTGAGTATTGAGTAACGGGGGAACAAATTCGTCTGTTGTCTGCTGCAAAAGCCAAAAATATGTACTGTAGCGGACGACAGACCAATTTCTTCCCGGGGTTACTCACCCCCCCCCACCCCACCATGAATCCCGAGCTAAGCCTAACTTCCGGTGGCGAAAGGGACCATAAGGTGGATAATCAATGCGTGCGTCCGACTATTCCTTCCCCATTTTTGGCGTCCCACCCGACCTGAGCTGTTCCACAGTTAGCGCGCATGCCTATTTCTCGCAGATATCGCATCCTTATCCCATCCCCAACCCCATCATCCTTGATTCAACTCTTTCTCTATATCTCTCTATCTCTTTCTCTTCATTTTTCACTGTTTCCTTAAAGACCAAACTTATTAGTCCATTCAGTTCGAATTTTTTGTCAAACAAAGAGTAACGAAACCCTACGTTTATTTTTACTCCTCCTACGTTGAGAATTGAATTTGTTTTATCAGGTTTTTTTTGAGTTTATTGGTGTAATTATTTGAACCAATACTTGCACAGTTATTTCCGTTAATGCACTCTTTGTGGTGCCGGACGTGTCCTCTCTCTCATGTGTTTTTTGATTTATCTCTCTCTTTTTTTCGAAGCTGGAAAGCTCTTGTTTTAGTGTATTTTAACGCGTTGGTGTCTTTTTTCTTTCGTTTGTCCTCGGTGGTATCAGGTTGGGCGGAGAATAGGATTTTTGAACGCGATTATCATACCAGGACGGAGGAATGGTTAGATAACGAGGTCTATCACACGTACCATTCCGAAAGACAGAAAACCGCGCCACCGACGCGACCCAAACCCAATAATAAACCCAAGGTACGTATATGTCTCTCGACTCTCCGCGTCGATAGCCTTCGACCCCCCCCCCCCCACCGTTAACAGGGTTCATACAAACCTGGGAAACCTCAGGGAAATAAATAGTTGACAGAAACCTCAGGGAAAATTCGAATTTTTAGTAGAATTCAGGGAAATTTGCGTCATACCCCGCTCCATAGGATTAACATTACATTATACTTTGGAGGCTCATAACTCTTGTTCTATTAGAGCTACGGGGATGTTCTTTGGATATGTTATAGTACTCTTTGCTCCCCATACAAGGATACTTTAAACTTGAGGCTACCTCAATATCTTCGAAAACTAATTTTTTGTCACACTTATTGTTATTGGGTTACTTTTGATTTTTAGAAATAAACTTTGGAGGCTCATAACTCTGGTTCTACTAGAGATACGGGGATGTCCTTTGAGTATGTTATAGTCCAATTTGTCCCCCATCCAACCATACTATAAACTTAGGGCTACGACAAACAGGGGCCAAGATATTAAGGAAAATGTGCATAAACATCCCCTCCATAGGAATAGCGTTACACTATACTTTGGAGGCTCATAATTCTGGTTATATTAGAGATACGGGGATGTCCTTTGAGTATGGTATAGTCCAATTTGCCCTCCCCCTTCCTTGGTTAACATTTGCTCCATAGGATTCTCCATATATACGGGGAAAAACCTCAGGGAAACTCAGGGAAGTATATGGGGAAAAACCTCATGGAAATCTCAGGGAAATTTGTTTTCCAAAAATTGTATGAACCCCGTAAGTTAAGTCCCGGAGTTCCCAACCAACAAAGTTGTTTGTCGTTTTGTTTCGTTAGCCGGGTAAACTGAATCTTAAGCAGTTTGAGAACTTGACGGACGCCATCAACAGACTGAGTACGAACAACGGCGGGGGTTCGCGTCAAGGAAAGCATTCTCATCAAGTGGGGGCCACCTTGGCTAAGATGACGGGTCTGTCGAACGCCCCCTTGGCCACGCCTGAAAGTATCGACTTGGGAACGGATTACGCGCGCGTCAAAGACGCCGTTCAAGTTTACGGCGCCAATCCCGGTGATTATTCCTACTCTTTAGTTCACAATGCCTTATCGCAAGACAGCAAACCGCACAGGGTTCGATCTCTAGCCAGAAGACCGGGGAACCGCGAAGCCTTCGATAAAGGTAAGAGCCATCACTCCACTGTGTCTCTTTGTACTTTGTTCATTATAATGAAAAGTGGGATACTCGGGATCATTTAGTGACGTAATTCCTTCAGTTCAAACGCGACAACCTTACAGTAATTAATTTACATGTATAATGGTGTCTCTTTAGCTGGGGAATTGTTTATGGGCTATTTCAAATGGTCAAGGGATATAAACGTACTTGTACCGAATGAATTTTTGTTAGTGGGTTGAATGTATAGGGAGCTAACAACTGGCTAGGGGAAGAGATAGTCTGACGTCACGCAGGGGGGATGAAACTCCAGTAAGAGATAGAACGGGGTGTGACGTTTTAGGGACGTCAGAACTGTTAGCTCCCTATTATCGCGAAATTTGTGTGTGTCGCGTGATTGTTGGTGATCGTAATTGAGACGTTGGTTCCTTGGGTTCATTGGAACTGAAAGACTCTGACTCAGACAGCGAGTGGAGCTCTTTGGAACGTAGGCAACAAAGGGACGTTTATAGCAAGGTTGGACGAAAGACCACTTTACACAAGAAATTGCGTAAAAAGAGGGGTATTCCGGTGGCGCCACCACGTTTGCCTTCCTACGAAGGCCCGACGCCACCACCCTTACCCCAGTATCACCCGTCGCAACAGCGGACTAGAGGAGCTAGTGCCGCCGCCGCCGCCGCCGCTACAGCCGCTGCCACTTCCGGTGGTGGGGCGGGCGGTGGCACTGCGGCGGGATTGGTGGCCGCGCATTCCTTAGATCCTTTGATTGATAAAGGTATTGATCAATCCAGTTGTTAAGACTCTCGAGAGAGATATCTCCACTTGTTTTCTCACACGCCTGCGTTTTTACACCCCCTATTTACTTATTTTTGGTTTTTTATCGTTTTGGCATGGGCATGTTAATCCCGACACAACGTTGGACAGATACCGTTTATTTATTTATTTATTGTTTCAAAAGGATATAAGTCTTAAGTTAAATGGGGGCGGGGCATCAACAGAACCCGTATTGACACTAGTCGGACAGGACGTACTTGTTAGGCCTTTGTTAGTGTTCTTTTTTCCTTTTCAATGATTAGCCTTCAGGGGCACTAATTGGGAAACACCTCCTAGCCTTCCTCCTGGGCTATTGGGAGAAGGGTCCACCGAAGTGGTGGTAGCGCGTCAGAACCGATTAAGGGTCAGCCCACTCCCAATGAAATGCCCTTGAAGGGTTCATTGGTAGCCTTTCCGTTTTCACCACCCTTTTTTCTCTGTGAAAAAAACTTTTTTCTGTGGTCACTTTTGTAATGGCGCGTCTTGGGTCCTTGTGGGCGTGGCAGTAAGCGGAGATATGACGCCCCCTTCCGGCGCTAGCGATTTGTCCGAAGAGGAGTTGGAAGGAGAGCGGGCGTCCGGCTTTAAGGCCTCCGTTCCGAGACCGAAATATAAAAACAAACGATCGTTTCGTCTGAAGAAAAAGAAGTTTCCGCTTCCGGTTTGCTCTCCCGGTAGCGCCACGCCCTCTAGCATCCCTCGACAACACTCGCAGATATTAGGCGGCGGCTCTAATTCGCCCGTCGCGACGGGAGGCGGAGCTAGTGGGCCTCCACGCGGACAGCAAGCAGCCATTGCCGCTTTGGGTGAATCTATTAACTTTTCTTCTCCTCTTCTACCCCTTTGGCCCTTCCCCTAAAACTCTCCTCTCGCCGCGTCAAACCGGGAATACGTACAACTATAATAGGAACCCGTAGCTCCCATTTCGACACTGGTTTTGTAGGGCGGCAACGCTTAAGCTTCGGCAACGCAACAGGCAGCGAGATAAAATGATTAGTCTACTACGTCTTCCCTCTAGATACGGCTGGGGAAAGGGCTCCTCTATTATTCCTATTAGCTGTATGTATTCCTTATAAAAACTACTTCCCTTCCCTTCCACTTCCACTTCCTTTTCAAGCCTGCCTTTTTGCTTTTCGGCTCCCTCTTTTCGAAATTGAACTTTCAACGCTTCTCTAAGTTAAATTTTGGATCTGACCCCTCCCACCCCGGGGTTCCGAGTTTCCGACAGTTAAAAGTTAGATTCGTGATAAGGGCCCTTAAAATCACTTCCATTCATTCAAAATAAATAGTATGGGCAAATCTTTTAAGTACGATCAGTCCAAAAGAAAGCCAGCTGCCCGTTTTAAAAGAAATTTAAGTTAAATACTTACTACTTGTTGATTTCTTCAAGTTCAAAAATACGGTACCACGATTAAACAGTTACTCAAAAGCGCAGTCTAAAATCTGTACAAAATAAAATTTCTTCCGCGGCACCAAACGGAACAAATCGGTCTGATCTCGAGTTGACAGAATAAACTTAGTCCGGTTAAAATCTAGAACATTCTTGTCCTTGTTGAAAGAAAGAGAAGGGGTCAGCTTCGGGGCGCCTCCGTCGTCATTTTGGGGCATTTAAGGTGGGGGGTCCACCAAGAAGCTTCTTGGAAACGTACTTTCCGAGATTAGAGATTATGGGGAATTACCGGCGCGGGCTTTTATAGAGAGAGAGGGAGAGAGAGAGGCTAGAGAGTGGTACCAACAATACCACAATAGCTCGTGGTACGAGGATCTTCTTTGTACTCTAGAAAGTAACCTGTCAATTTGACATACTGCTTTTATTGTCGTAGCTATTTTTGGAAAACCTTGAAAATTTTATGTTTGCCTTAGAAAGATACGGAATTTAAAGGTTAAGTGACACGCTTCTTAAAGAGTATGAAAAATGTTTCGGAGCGGTGAAGAGTTAAAGGTTAAGTGTCACGGTTCTT
Source organism: Phalangium opilio (assembly GCF_054372755.1). Taxonomy (NCBI): domain Eukaryota; kingdom Metazoa; phylum Arthropoda; class Arachnida; order Opiliones; family Phalangiidae; genus Phalangium; species Phalangium opilio. Next base: position 10,549,311 of record NW_028324187.1, on the reverse strand, counting down.
AAAGGGTATGGAAAATCTTTCGGGGCGGTGCTAAAAACTTAGAGGAGCGTTATCGTTAAGGAAAATAATGTCTTCCTTTGGCTGAAAATAGATGAAATGCACGCGTTCGTTTTTAGAACAATTCTACTTTAGATTGAGAAAGTATTCCTTAATTTTCACTGGCAATAATAGACATTCACTCACTCACTCACTCGTGTCCGTCCGTCAAGAACTAACAAAAATCCGTTGAAAGATGTCGAGGAATGTGTTTTTTGTTCAACGCGGCGGCGTATCTTTTATATTTTGTTCCAAAAAACCTGCACATAAAAGTTTTTCAAACCCACATAATATGATTTATCTGCCAGTGAAAACGCTTTAACATTTTTAAGTTTATAATTTTTAACACAGTTTTAATTTTTTGTTGTGTCATTCTTTGCCTAAAATCGTTAATTAAGCAATTAATTAATTAATAATTAAATGAAATATTTAGCTAAGATGAAAGTTGAACAGACGTTGCAGCTGAACAAACAACCGGCCGAAGATGAAACCTTGTTAATTACTAATGTTGTACGTTGACGTTGACGTTTCTTAAGAGGCCCGTTCGGACTAGACTTCGCTTGGCTACCGTATAGAGACGAGTCGGGTCGACTTTCTTTTCGACCCGACCCGGCCCGAGTCCAACTTTAAAATTATAAACTTAACCCGACCCGGCCCGAGTCCAACTTTAAAATTATAAACTTAACCCGACCCGACCCGAAAAAAAAAATTAAAATAAAAATCCGACCCGACCCGACCCGGAAAATTTTGAAATTAATTTTGCCCGACCCGACCCGAATCGGGTTCGGGTCGGGTCGGGTCGAAAAAGCCCGATTAAATCGGGGGCCCGACTCGTCTCTACTACCGTATTAGCGTAGTTAAATTTTAGTCTAGTCCGAACGCGCCTCCCCTCTTTAATATTTTTAAAGGGAGGATGAAATAGGTGTTGAATTTGTTTCGCGGGTTCTTAGGGTAAGGGTGAACAGCAAACGGCAGCCGAGAAAGCCGGCAAGAAAAAGGAGGACCGCAAGAAAATGAGGGACGATGAAAAACAAGAAAAACGGAGGCAAAAGGAAGAAGTAATATATTTTTAACCCGGGGGGGGAGGGGCCTAAATGAAGGAAGGAAGGCGTGGTTAAAGAGTGATTGATTTTAGGAACGTCAAAAGCGTCAAACGGAGAAGAAAAAGAAGAAGACGGGTAACAACGCGGCGACGGCGGGGGGTAAAGGGGGAGCGGGGGCGCAACCGGCGCAGGGGATGGAGGATTTTGTCCAATCGGATCAAGTGGCCACGCCCCTTTTTGTCGAAAAGTGTATCGTGTTTATCGAGGAGGAAGGGCTGGACTCGGAAGGCATTTATAGGGTTCCCGGAAACCGCGCTCACGTCGATCTGCTATTCCAAAAATTCGACGAAGACGCTCGCGTTTCCATCAGGGAGTTGGACATTCCCGTCAACGCCGTCGCTACCGCTTTGAAGGACTTCTTCTCCAAGAGGTTACCGCCTCTTCTGCCCGCCGCCCTCATGGATGAGCTGACTGATATTGCAGGTGAGACGCTGAACGATTCGCTCTCTATCATGGACAATTTTGCCCCTAATCAGGTTTCATACAAACCTGGTTGGTAAATAAGTAATCAAACAGGGGCTGAATAATTCGGAAAAATGTTCGTTAATTTTGGAGGCCTATAACTCTGGTTCTATAAGAGATACGGGGATGTCCTTTGAGTATGTTATAGCCCAATTTGTCCCCCATCCAACCATACTAAAAAGTTACGGCTACGACAAACAGGGGCCGAGTAATTAAGCAAAATGTTGAAAAACATGCCATAGGAATAGCGTCACACCCAACTTTAGAGGCTCATAACTCTGGTTCTATTAGAGATACGGGGATGTCCTTTTAGTATGTTGTAGTCCAATTTGTCCCCCATCCAACCATACTAAAAAGTTAGGGTTAAGACAAACAGGGGCCGAGTAATTGAGCAAAATGTTGAAAAACATACCCTCCATAGGAATAGCATTAGACTATACTTTGCAGGCTCGTAACTCTGTTTCTACTAGAGATACGGGGATCTCCTTTGAGTATGTGATAGTCCAATTTGTTCTCCATCCAACCATACTAAGAACATAGGGCTACGACAAACAGGGGCCGAGTAATTAAGCAAAATGTTCGTCAGCTTTGGTATCGTCTCACTTATTGTTATTGGGTTACTTATGATTTTTACTCTAAACTTTGTAGGCTCATAACTCTCGTTCTATTAGAGATACGGGGATCTCCTTTGGATATGTTATAGTACTCTTTGCTCCCCATACAAGGATACTTTAAACTTGAGGCTACCTCATATCTCCGTCAACTTATTTTCTGTCTCACTTACTGTTATTGGGTTACTTTTGATTTTTAACAATAAACTTTGGAGGCCTATAACTCTTGTTCTATTAGAGATATGGGGATGTCCTTTGAGTATGTTAGAGTCCAATTTGTCCCCCATCTAACCATACTAAACAGTTAGGGCTACGATAAACAGGGGGCGAGTAAATTAAGCAAAGTGTTAACTTGAAGCGCGTTTTCTAAAGGGATGAAGACTTAAGTAGAGAGTGTTGTTTTATCGGCTGTTTCTTTTTTATTTTACTGTTGGTTGCGTAGGCATTCAGGATAAAAGTTGTCGGCTTTTCGCTCTGAGAGATCTCCTCAAGAAATTGCCCGACGTCAACTTCCAAATATTGAAATACGTTTTCCAGCATTTCGTCAAGTAAGCTACTTTCTTTTGCCTTTTATTATAAGTGTCTCAATCCGCCTTATTCGCGATACGTCTGCCGAGGCTTAAGAAGGGCTTATGGCGCCTTAAGCCTCGGTACTCGCGTCGGAAATAAGGTCGGGGGGCCATTCGCGATGGTATTTGAACAACTTGTCTCTGTGCCAATGATTTATTGCAGAGTCGCGGAGAATTGCAGGTTAAATAGCATGGACAGCAAAAATTTGGCAATTTGTTGGTGGCCCACTTTGCTTCCGTTAGAATTTAACGATATGCTTATGTTTGAACGTATGAGGCCGCATTTAGAGGATTCCGTTCAAACTATGATCGATCAGTTTAGATTTCTATTCTGCGATCAAGAGGAAGTAGTCATGGTGTGAATTAGACACGCCCCCCCCCTTTTTATAATTTTATTTTATTATCGACGAGAAACAAACTAAAAAACAATTTAAATTATTTAAAAAAAAAACAATCTTGAATAATAAATAATATTAGCGACGATATTGACGACGGTAACTCTTAATAGATGGTGCAACGTACCCGTACGCCCTCGTGTAAGGGGTATTATTATGATTGGCTGGTCGGGATTACGCGTTTCTTACGACGCGTTGTACAAAACCCCGCCCCCAACCCCACCACGCCCACTCGACAACGGAACTTATTTATTGGCTGCTGCCGCCACCGCGGGTTTGTTTTTCTTTATTTATATAAAGCATTTCTGGTGCGGGTGCTATTAATAGACAAAGGCTTAACCCTTCTTCTTTAAATGAAAATTTAGACCGAGGCTTAAGTTAATTTCAAATCTATCGCGATTAAAGATGAATTTAAATGATTAAAAATAATTATTTTAGCATTCCGTTTTTATAATAGACGCGAACGACGCTGTCTGTCAGGCACAAAAAGTTATTCGTTTCAATCCCTTTTTTTAATTGAATTGAATTGAACTGATAACGATCTCTTACGTACTACAGTATAATTTCTCCTCCCGTACAGTATAATTTCTCTCCTCCCGTACAGTATAATTTCTCTCCTCCCGTACAGTATAATTTCTCTCCTCCCGTACAGTATAATTTCTCTCCTCCCGTACAGTATAATTTCTCTCCTCCCCTAAAAGTATAATTTCTCCTCCCCTAAAAGTATAATTTCTCCTCCCCTAAAAGTATAATTTCTCCCGTACAGTATAATTTCTCCCGTACAGTATAATTTCTCCCCTAAAAGTATAATTTCTCCCGTACAGTATAATTTCTCCTCCCGTACAGTATAATTTCTCCCCTAAAAGTATAATTTCTCCCGTACAGTATAATTTCTCCCGTACAGTATAATTTCTCCCCTAAAAGTATAATTTCTCCCGTACAGTATAATTTCTGCCCTAAAAGTATAATTTCTCCCGTACAGTATAATTTCTCCCCTAAAAGTATAATTTCTCCCCTAAAAGTATAATTTCTCCCCTAAAAGTATAATTTCTGCCCTAAAAGTATAATTTCTCCTCCCGTACAGTATAATTTCTCCCCTAAAAGTATAATTTCTCCCCTAAAAGTATAATTTCTCCCCTAAAAGTATAATTTCTCCCCTAAAAGTATAATTTCTCCCGTACAGTATAATTTCTCCCGTACAGTATAATTTCTCCCCTAAAAGTATAATTTCTCCCCTAAAAGTATAATTTCTCCCGTACAGTATAATTTCTCCTCCCGTACAGTATAATTTCTCCCCTAAAAGTATAATTTCTCCCGTACAGTATAATTTCTCCCCTAAAAGTATAATTTCTCCCCTAAAAGTATAATTTCTCCCGTACAGTATAATTTCTCCCGTACAGTATAATTTCTCCCGTACAGTATAATTTCTCCCCTAAAAGTATAATTTCTCCCCTAAAAGTATAATTTCTCCCGTACAGTATAATTTCTCCTCCCGTACAGTATAATTTCTCCCCTAAAAGTATAATTTCTCCCGTACAGTATAATTTCTCCCCTAAAAGTATAATTTCTCCCCTAAAAGTATAATTTCTCCCGTACAGTATAATTTCTCCCGTACAGTATAATTTCTCCCGTACAGTATAATTTCTCCCGTACAGTATAATTTCTCCCCTAAAAGTATAATTTCTCCCCTAAAAGTATAATTTCTCCCGTACAGTATAATTTCTCCTCCCGTACAGTATAATTTCTCCCCTAAAAGTATAATTTCTCCCGTACAGTATAATTTCTCCCGTACAGTATAATTTCTCCCCTAAAAGTATAATTTCTCCCGTACAGTATAATTTCTGCCCTAAAAGTATAATTTCTCCCGTACAGTATAATTTCTCCCCTAAAAGTATAATTTCTCCCCTAAAAGTATAATTTCTCCCCTAAAAGTATAATTTCTGCCCTAAAAGTATAATTTCTCCTCCCGTACAGTATAATTTCTCCCCTAAAAGTATAATTTCTCCCCTAAAAGTATAATTTCTCCCCTAAAAGTATAATTTCTCCCGTACAGTATAATTTCTCCCCTAAAAGTATAATTTCTCCCCTAAAAGTATAATTTCTCCCCTAAAAGTATAATTTCTCCCCTAAAAGTATAATTTCTCCCCTAAAAGTATAATTTCTCCCGTACAGTATAATTTCTCCCCTAAAAGTATAATTTCTCCCCTAAAAGTATAATTTCTCCCCTAAAAGTATAATTTCTGCCCTAAAAGTATAATTTCTCCCGTATTTTTTACATACACTGCAAGATGCTAAGCTTCTACTAATATAGCCCTTGGTTAATATACAACCCAACCTTTCTTAAAACTCCACAAAAAAGGCGTTAAATTAGTCAAAAGTTGCCCCGCCCCGTTGAGGGGGGCGTGGTCGTCGCCATCTAATGGATGCCAACGTAAATAAATAAACAAAGGATTCTCATAAAAAATTGTACCAAAAACAATATATATATATATATATTTAAGATGTGTGTTTGCGTGTGTCTGTTTGCATCTAAAAAAAAAAAACAAGAAATAATAACATTTCATTCCTCATGTCAAATTATTAACAAACAAACAAAAAATAGCCAAAATAATTATTATAAAACGGTAATTAAAGTATTTAATTATATTAAACATAAGGATATAATAACCCCCCCCCCACCCCCAAAGTATTAATTGAATTTTACACGGAACGGAGAATAATTATGGGGGGAGCAAATAACAATGAATTTACAATTATATTTTATTTTTAATTTGAATTAACATAGAGAATAATTATGGGGGGAGCAGATACCACTTCAGAATTATATTTTATTTTAATTTGAATAGCCATCGAGAATAATTATGGGGGGAGCAGATACCACTTCAGAATTATATTTTAATTTAACTGAGAATAAATATACATGGGGGGTGTAACTTATTGGGGGTTATTATTTACTTATGTTACTTCCCCTTTTTCTTACTTCTCTTCCCCCCCCCCTTTTCCTTCTTACCGGACTTTTGCTTAATCGCTTTTTAACTTAACTATTTAGTTTTTCGACTTAATTGAATTTTTGTATTATTTATAATTAAATATTATTTTAATGGGTTTAAAGATAAATTTAAATATTAATTAATTTATAATAAACGGTCGGGTTTTTATAGGCGCGCGATTTTTAGCTCCTTACCAAGCCTGTAACTGAGTATTGAGAAAGTAAACTAAACCAAATCGTATTTAAAATATAATATTAACTGTCTCTTGAAATAATAAAAAAAAGGAGAGAATAATAATGGGAAAGAAAAATTGGAACGTTTCATTCTCTCTTTGCCAAGCCCCTCCCCCTATCTAATTATAGGCCCCGCCCCTCTATAACTCCTCCCCTATAGCCCCCAGCCCCGCCCCTTCTCAAATTATCTAAAAATTAAACAAAAATTCGCAAAATTCAACAAAAACCAATTTTTCGAAAAAAAAGTCAATTATTTTATAATTGTGATATGTAAATTTTTTTTATGATAAGATAAAAATTGTACAGATACAAAAAAATGTAAAGAAAATATTTAGAATTCTTAATTTTTTGGGTGTGTATAAAAAAAACAAAAAAAAACATTTATTTTTTACGTTTAAAAAAAAAATATTAATTTTAAAATTTTTTTTTTTGTATTTTTTAAAAAGGAAAAAAAAAAAAAATAATGTGACTAATCGTAATAACAAAAAATATTTCATGACACACAAAAACAAATTCGCACCAAGGTGTAGTGTTTCTAAAAAAACAACAACAAAGGGAAGGTTACCTTGGTAGAAAGAAAGTCTTCTAATTGGACGGGTAATCTTCCCTTTATTTATTTTTTAAAAAAAGGTACTCTTCCCTTTATTCCAAGGAAAAACAAATTTTTTTTTTAATTTTTTTTTTTCTATTTTGGCCGCGTTGCATTCTTGAAAGGCGTTAAATTCCTATAGGAAAAAGGAGTAAAACGGGACCATTTTAAGAATGCAATTGGCTTATAATAAAATTGAACGTCGTTTTTTTCCATCGAGTCCAGTCGGAAGTTTGAGAAAAAAACTCAAAAACAAGCAACCTTGAAAGTAACTGGTTTTACTATCGAAATGTGGCTAAATTACGTACCTTTCAAGATTGCAAAAAAAAAAAAAAAAAAAAAAATTCTTTTCTCTAAACGCGTCTGGATAGAAAATTCTCGGGAAGTATCGGCACTCGGCGTTATCTTCCCATAGCGACTACTACAGTTAGAGGCAATGAGTTGCCAATACCCTATCGTACGAAAATAATTAATGGTGGAAAATTAAAAAAAAAGGTTCGTTTAAAAAATAAATATTATGTACAGACAAATCATCGTAGCGTTTTAGGAACAAAAAAACAAATAATAATTTAGGTCATTTGAAAAAGGGAATAAACAAACAAACAAACAAACGTCAGCTGCATTTAAAGACAAAACAAACGCTGCCAAAAATGCGTGTTAATGTAAAAAAAAAAAATACTTCAAAGAAACAAAAAACAGAAAAAAATAAATATTTGATATTTAAAAAAAGAACTGTTTTAGTTTGTCAACAGTGACATTCTTCTTGGGTTAATCTTGACCTTGAGGCGCTGGTTTATATAACCTTGACCCTTCAGGGTCCATTCACAAAGGGTCAGTAAGTTAAAGCATAGCGCGGCTCCAGTGGATCCCCTACAAGTTGACTTTCCCTACGAACTCCATTTTTGGCTTGGCAAAGCTAGAGGCATTTGTAGGCGGGATTTATACGTGCATATATAAATCCCACCCACTAGCCTTTGCCAAGCCAAACCCGGAGTTCAGGAGGAAAGTCCCCTTGTAGGGGATCCACTGGAGCCGCGCTATGCTGGAAAATATTATTTAATGAAAAGACACTTTTTACTAGAGTATAATAATATTTATTGAACAATTTTAATAACAGTACACGAGTCATGAAAAAACATGGTTACATCCGTAATGGCTACGTGTAAATTAAAGAATATGGAATTTACGCAACATCATGGACCACCTGGTAAGACGATTCCTACGTCTTCAAATAAATAACGTTTTCAAATTTATTTCAAACATAAAAAAAAATGCGAAATTATTATAGAAAAAGATTTTATCTTAATTGTGACAATAGAAAATATATAAATTTTATTCACAAACGGTTTAAGGTAATCAAACCAAACCGAGGCTTAACCGTCACCGACCGTTATTTATTTAAATTTACAAACCAACGTCCGAGGCTTAACAAATGTCAAATTACATACAGTATTTTACAAAACCAAGGCTTAACGTTTTTAAGGTCGGATTTTTCTCAAACCAAGGCTTAGAAATGACATAACAAATTAGTAATCACGCGTCTTTTAACGACATATATATAGACTAGAGACTATAGATGATGATCTTCTTGATTTTTAATTATTTATTTCAGAGGGGGAAGCGGCTTCTTCGCCTTTTAATAATCTCTGTCGTTCGCGCAACATGCTAACCCTCATATTCTCTTGCTCGTGATAACGGCACAATTTCCTGGTCGCCAACACCGTCAGCAAGACCCAGGAAACCCAAGCTACCCAAGCCCCAAATTGCGCCGTTCCGAAATGGATATAGAAGCCGTAAGTATTAATATTATTATCTTTGGGGAATAATTGCGTTAAAGAGGCGTCTTCGCACGATTTGAATCTTTGGGTGACGGCGTCGCACCATACTTTAAAACCCCCCGAAATCATAATGGCCGCCACGAAAATGAAGCCAGTTAACATCAAACAAGTTATAGTGTCCAAAAGGGCGCTGAAAAACGAACTGTCAGTCTCTTTGAACAAGAAAATACACATTCGGACGCCTTGGATCGCCGACACGGTTAAAGTTAGCAGGCCGACGAAATCAGTGAAACTGCAGAATGACGTGGAAGACCATTCAGGGATGAAAGAGCCATCTTCTTTGGAGAAGGACCCAGTTGTGTACAGTAAGCAATGATCCTCGAAGCGTCTTAAATGTAGACTTATCGGGACCGCGATGCATAGTGACATGCAGAAGGATACGGCGTAACCAGTCGCTTGGCTAACGACCAATAAGTTGATGGTCATTTTCAGTTATCGGTAGTTTTGACAACTTGGAAGATCAGCTACCAACACTAAGTAAGTGTTACGCCCTGACTAACGATTTTCAATTATTACACGGATATTGTTTTCCGCAGTAAATTGAAGTTTAATTTTGATTTAATCACGCGGTTGATAAAAACAAAACGTTATTTTACCGAGAAGGTCTTACACAATAAGCTCTACTTAGAATTACTTGCTTCTTTTACATTGCGTAATACTGTGACTAGGGTACTGACAAACTACTTTATTTTCGTATAGAGTATAATACAGTCAAAGGCGGAAAGCTGTCACTTCGCAATTATTGATGGTGCCTTATCCTCTTTTAGCTGTCTTATCCCAGGGATAAATATCCCACATTATTTAGCAGACGACTATTGCAAAATGGGGTTTTATTGTTGATATCCACTTTGTAAACAACTTCTTCTTGTCATTATTTTCTTCCTATTTAATATATTTTTTAAATTATAATTAAATATATGAAAATTAATCATGATTATCTAATCTCACAGCTAAAATTATCATCTCTACTCTTATTTTTTCAATAAAAAAATTTTTTCAGGTAAGTTTTCGGTCCGAGGTGCGACTAACCTACTTTCGAGTTAAGCCTTGGTTACCAAAACCGTGCAGGAGCAGGAACACTATAATGGGGTGTCGTAACCCCGTCTTATACGTGTTTTAATTAATAAATATATCGTTTTTTTTTTTGTTTATTTGAATTTATTAAAAGAAATAAAGATGAATATGACCCCCAGTGGTGTAAAAAACCAGCCTAAAATAGGCGAACTACCTTCTGAAATATGTAAAAGGAATTCAACATCCTCGTTGGATTCTTGGGAGGCCGTTTTTGATTTTGAATGCGCGTGTGATGCCGAAATTTTAACTCATAATTCAGCGTCTAATACTACGTTAACTAAACCAAAGGAAATCGCGCAAAGAAGGCAGTTTAAAATGATTCCCAATATAAAAGGTACCAAGAAAGGCTATCCCTCCGATAGTGAACCACCCCAAAAACAACCTAGTGAGGACTCGAAAAAATCGCCCCAAAAATTAATTCAAAATTCCAAAGCTAAACCTTTACGGGAGAAATACGTCACGGCAGTGTTAGGAGGACATAGTGAGAATAAATACGTCGTTTCAAACACGGCTCCTTCTCAAATAAAGCCAGGCAAACCTCCGTTAAACTTTGTTCCGCATAAACAGAAAACTTATAGAGTTAATGATGCCCAGTCGGTACCGATTACTAAGATTTCTCGCGAAAAGAAAGACTTGATGAGACAGATTTCAAACAAGAGTAATTCGTTACCGGAAAATTCGACTTTGGAGAAAAATAATAGAGTGGTGACTGGTACACCACCCGATCAGACTGAAAAAGTTAAAAGCAAACTGATTTCAGTCTGGAATAACGTTAAATACGGTGAGTCTTTCGTTAAAATAGGCGCTAAAAATTGTAGGGGATTTGGAAGTTGCGTGAAAACAATTTTAGCAACCCTATTTTGAAGTATCATTAACGTTTGACAGGTTGGACAATGCCAACTAGGACAAACTTTACCGTTTTTTCTCCAACTATTCTCTTAGGTCAAGTTTACCACGATTCTTCCCAAAGTGGTGCGTTTCTGGGGGTTGGGGGGGGGGGTTGATGCGAAATCTGAGAGAAATAGGCGCGGTTGGGTTGGACGCCAAAAATGCGGAAAGATGGCGGGCAGGCTGCTTCTGACGAATGCCATAGACCGCCCGCCATTTTTCCGAGTATTCCTCCCCCATTTCTAGCAACCCACCGGACCCGAGCCGTTCCACAGTTTGCGCGCCCCCATTTCTCTCGGATTTCCCATCCTCCTCCCCCCCCCGAACAATATCCTTGGTTAAAGGGGCTTACCGGCGCTGTTGGGGGGGGGAGACCGCCCTTAGTTCAGGGGGAAAACACCCAGCTCTTTGGCCATAAGTAATGGCGAAACCGTCGCGGTGGGCGGGTAAGCAATACGCTAACCAACAGTTTGACCCCCCCCCCCCTTCACCCCAACAGCTCCGGCCAGCCCCTTTAAAAATGCGTTCCTAGCCTAAATAAATGAATGAATTTTAGGAAAACTAGCTTCACCACCTTCTGGCAATAAAATGCCTAATCCAAAAGTGCTCGGTCGTCCATTGGACACTCCGATAGAGAAATTTAAAATGGATTTTATGAGTAGAATATGGTTGACGTATCGTCGTGATTTCCCACCCTTAAATGATTCTACTATTACGACCGATTGCGGCTGGGGTTGCATGCTTCGTGGAGGTCAAATGTTATTGGCCCAAGCCCTTATTTGTCATTTTCTAAGCAGAAGTAATTAAACCGCTAATTCTAAACCGCCGCCATTAATTTTCAATGTCAAGTGTACAATTTTTTTTATTCAAGGCTGGAGATGCGCCGGTATTTTACAAACTGATCACAGCGAAACGTTACATAGAACCATCGTTAAATGGTTTTTAGATTCTCCCTCGGAAGTCTGTCCTTTGTCTTTGCACCATCTTGTCGAGATTGGCAATAAGTTTGGGAAGAAAGCGGGTGATTGGTTCGGACCTTCCAGTACCGCTCATATCCTAAAGCGCGCCATCGAGGAAGCCTCCCAGTCAAGTCCAATGTTGGACAAAATTTGCGTTTACGTCGCCCAAGACTGCACTAGTAAGGGAACGAGGCTTAACCTTAAGCCTTGGCTTAGAAATAAGACAAAAGCTAAGCTTAACGTGTTCCTTAACAGTTTACGAAGACGACGTAATTAAACTTTGCACGGCACCGTCTCACGTGGCCAAGATCAAAGAATCTTCCTACACCTCGACCTCCACTAACGAGGTCGATAAGGGGGGCGCGTCGCGAACGCGCAAAGGCTTAACGAAACGGAACTCCATACCCGAAGAAGTAATAGATTGGAGCCAGGTTTTGAATAGCCCAGAAAATGAAGAATTGTCGGAAAGCGTGGCGGTAAACAATGGCCGAACGTCTAGTCCCCCAATGTCACCTTTATCTAGGACTTGGTCTAATTCCTTTTTGTACGAGAGTGGATGTGGGAATGATTTGAACGAGGTGGGTGCCGCTAGCGAGGCCGATGGCGGCGGCAACTTCCGCTCGGTTCCCGTGGATTCCAGAAGACAGAGTAGTAGTCTAACATCTTGCGAAAAATGGAGGGGACTCGTTATTCTAGTTTCAGTTCGTTTGGGCGGAGAGAAATTGAATCCGATCTATATTCCCTGTTTGAAAAGGATCTTGGCGCACGAGAGTTGTTTGGGGATTATCGGGGGGAGACCCAAACACGCCCTGTATTTTATAGGATTTCAAGGTACCACTTGCTTGAGCCGAGAATCATTTTAATTGGTCATTGTCCCATTGACCAATGTATTTTTATTAACTTTAGACGATAAATTAATACATCTTGACCCGCACTTGTGTCAGGAAACGATTGATATCCGAAATTCCGATTTTCCTTTAAGCGTAAATTGACTCTTTGTTAAACTTCTTTGATGTCAATTTCAATTTTGCTTTCAAGTATTTAACATTTAATACGTTCTTATGTGGCAGAGTTTTCATTGCACCGTTCCTAAGAAAATTCCTATAGGTAAAATGGATCCTAGTTGCACTATTGGCTTTTATTTAAGAACGAGGGATGATTTTGACGCCTTTTCCTCCAGTATAACGCCGGTAAGTTCGTCCGCAGCCCTTCTTGACCAGTTCCGACTATTCCTCCCCCCATTTATGGCGTCCCCCCCAACCCGACCCGTTCCACAGTCAGCGCGCCTATTATTCTCGCTCTCCCCCCCCCCGGCAATTGGCCTAACTTATTTTGCCGTTTGTTGCAGTTATTGCTACCAGGAACGGGAGATTTAGAATATCCCATGTTCGTTATCACAAAAGGTAGTCGATCTAACGTCCAATTTGAGCATATTGTCGAGAAAGAGACGCTTGAATATGTCAAAAATGGAAACGAATCCGATAGTGACGACAATGAAGAGGCTTTCGTCCTATTATAAATTAGATTTAGTCGGTTTATAATCAAGATGGCGTCGCTTAAAGTTGATTCAACTTTAAAAACACGCGAAAAAAATAACACTACAAAATTAATTTAAATATATATTTTAATTCTTGTAGGATTTAATGATTGTAAATATATATAGAGTCAATTTTTTTAATCATTTTAATTGAATTGTAAACTCTCTAAATATAACTTTATTCGCGGCCAAAGTTCGTTTGTGCTGTTTCCACTGAATTCTTCTAGCAGACGACGTTCCCTGAAAACCATAATTACCTCGTTTTTTTACTAACGAAAACGGGTAAATTAGTAATTAGTTTTAATTACTTGTAAAAATCCACGAGTGGTTGAGTATTTTCTTGGTAAATTTTAAGTCTTTTTAGAACAGTTTCCGGCTTGTCATCTTCCCTTTGAATGAGCTTTTCACCAGTGACGTCATCAATGCCCTAATAACAATAAGAAGGTACGTGTATTTCAAGGGGCGTGTCACGCGTCTTGGACCACGTGTACTTCGACTTTAGGAGGGTTAAACTCGGTGTTATAGACGCGTCCACTCGCGGGGTGAACCCAACGATGTTTCAACCTTTCTATTATCACTTCAAATGGAACGTTTAAGCTGATGACGCGACTTAGTTCTACGTGTTTTGACAAATACTCGGCTTGCGTCACTGTTCGTGGATATCCTATGGGGAAAAATTGGTTTCAACGTGCGATTTCACGCAACTTGACCCCCCCCCCACCCCCGTTTTGAACCTGAACACTATCTAAGCCTTGGCTTAATCTTCCCCTTACCATCTAGAAGCCAATTTGAATTCTTTAGTTTTTGTAGTTCTTCAAAGACTAATTGATTTACGACATTATCAGGAACTAAAAGACCTTTTGAAATGTAGCTATTCGCTTTCATTCCAATTGCTGTTTTTAAAAACAATGGTTAGGCCTGTGCTAAGCCTTGGTCCGGAAAATAACGTCTTACAAGTTTTCTGTTGAATATTTTGACGCAAAAAATCTCCCATGGCTAAATACTTAAAATTAAAGTCTCTGATTATTCTTTCAGAGATGGAACCTTTTCCGGAGCCAGGAGCTCCCATTATAACGCAACGCAAAGCGTTCAACGTGGCGTTGCTTGGTTTGACCTTGTGGGTTAAAGTTCAAGGTCACTTTTAAAAACGGCGCCTTTGTTTTGGGAAAGGACGGTGTACCAAATTTTACCATTTTATTAAGATTAGAAGAAGCCGCGGTGCTGGTTAAGAAAAATACAAGCGATAAAGCCAAATGAACTGGAAAAAACTTAAGGTTGCGTTATTTGGTACTATGACCACGAATTAAACCATTTACCATTCACAAATGAAAAAGACGATGTGCTTAAAATGAAGCCAAGTGCAAAATAGTAAGCATTTTATAGAGCAGACAGCTTGAGTTCCATTTTCTGAGGCAAGGATATTATACACGGGATAAGGCACCACCTTGGAAGCTTCAAACATTAGCACGCTTTATGGTGCGCTATCCACATTTGCTCGGAGTCTTTCCACCCCATCGAATCCCATTCCCAGTACAATTCAAGATGGCTGACGAAGATGAATTATCTCCGTCTCAAACAGAAAAACTTATTCAATTTCAAGTAAGTTTAAATTTATGAAGTATTATTTGTTAAAAATTGAAATTAAACGTGTCTAAAATATAAATTTAAGCTAATTACTACGTAGATATTAGGCTTACTGTTGGGAAAATTGTAAATTTGTATTGACGACCAAGGCTTAGGAATTTTTCCCCAGTCATGATGATATTTATTAGCATTTGTAATAAATTAATAAGTTTTTAATTTATTCATTAAGAAAAGGAAACTATAAACGTATTTTCAGGAAATAGTCCATTTAGAAGACATAGATAACTGTCGGCAGATTTTGCAACGACACAACTGGGATATTCAGAATGCGGTTCAAGAAACTTTAAACATCCAAGAACGTCCAAGTATGCAATCTCCATCAGTTTATAATTCAACATCGGCTGTTCCTGTCATTCATTCGCAACATAATCCAAAGTAAGTAATTAATTTTTAGTTTTAAATAATTTGGAAGCAGCGTGTAACGGACTTGTTTCATTTTTAAGTAGCTTATATTTTGCTGTCAGATCATGGCAACCTCGTGGAATTTTAGGCTGGGGTTATTTTCTCGTCTCATTTCCCTTGACTTTTATATATAACACATTTACCAATTTTCTAAGGTTTACGCGTAAGTATTTAAACTAATTATAATTAAAGAATACAATTTAATTTATGAACTTTATTCAAAAAATATATTAAATTGATTTGACTTGTTTATAGTGAATCTTTTGAGAGCGGACCCTAGAAGAGGTAAGATCTATTTAGGGTTAATTATAATTAATGTTTCTTTACGAAATCGGGTAATTAGGCTTAACAATAGTTTCAAAACTCTTAGCCAATTACAAGGCAGTATTTTTGAATTCAGTTGTGATTGGTTCTTGTTTGTTATCAATTTCATAGTAATTTTCTCTAAGCCTAAATTGTCTGTTTTTTTGTAAACAATATGGAGATGAATTGTAAAACATTTTTGTGTTTTATGTAAAACATTTTTGTGTTTGATATTGTTGTGAGATTGTAAAAAATTGGTGTCAAATTGTAAAAAATTGGTGTCAAATTGTAAAAAATTGGCGTCAAATTGTGAGAAATTGGCGTCTTATTGTAAGAAATTGGCGTCTTATTGTAAGAAATTGGCGTCTTATTGCAAGAAAACGGCGTCTTATTGTAAGAAATCGGCGTCTAAATGCAAGAAAATGGCGTGTTATTGTAAGAAAACGGCGTCGTATTGTTAGAAAACGGCGTCGTATTGTTAGAAAACGGCGTCGTATTGCAAGAAAACGGCGTCTTATTGCAAGAAAACGGCGTCTTATTGCAAGAAAACGGCGTCTTATTGCAAGAAAACGGCGTCTTATTGCAAGAAAACGGCGTCTTATTGCAAGAAAATGGCGTCGTATTGTTAAAAAACGGCGTCGTATTGTTAGAAATCGGCCGTCTTATTGCAAGAAAACGGCGTCTTATTGCAAGAAAACGGCGTCTTATTGCAAGAAAACGGCGTCGTATTGTTAGAAATCGGCGTCTTATTGCAAGAAAATGGCGTCGTATTGTTAGAAAACGGCGTCTCATTGTTAGAAAACGTCGTCTAAATGCAAGAAAACGGCGTCTTATTGCAAGAAAACGGCGTCTTATTGCAAGAAAACGGCGTCTTATTGCAAGAAAACGGCGTCTTATTGCAAGAAAACGGCGTCTTATTGCAAGAAAACTGCGTCGTATTGCAAGAAAACGGCGTCGTATTGCAAGAAAACGGCGTCTTATTGCAAGAAAACGGCGTCTTATTGCAAGAAAACGGCGTCTTATTGCAAGAAAACGGCGTCTTATTGCAAGAAAACGGCGTCTTATTGCAAGAAAACGGCGTCTTATTGCAAGAAAACGGCCGTCTTATTGCAAGAAAACGGCGTCTTATTGTTTGAAAAAGGCGTCTTATTGTGCAAAATATTGGTGTTAATTTGTAAAAAAAAAAATCAAAAGTTTAATGGAGGGTGGTTATTGAATTCAGGTGCAACAGATCCTCTAGAAGATGTATTGAATTTCATCAGAGCCTACAAAGCCAAGTACGGGAATGATCACCCAGTCTTTTATCAGGGAGCTTACAACCAGGCCTTGGCTGACGCCAAACGCGAGCTCAAGTTTCTTTTGGTTTATTTGCACGGAGACGACCATCAGGAAACTAACAAATTTTGCAGGTAAACACCCATCACATAACGAACTCGAGTTTCATTTAAATCGTTTAACTTATTTTATTTTAAGATCGACATTAGGCAATGAAGAAGTAATTGAGTTTATCAACACGAACATGCTCTTTTGGGCGTGTTCAGTCAACACCCGTCAAGGTTACATTGGTCAGTACTTGGTGAACTTAATTAACCCGAATCTTGTTATTGAAATTGTTATTAAACGCAGTATCTCAAGCTTTGAGGGAGAACAGCTATCCATTTTTAGCCGTCATCGTCTTGCGCGAAAACCGTATGACGATCGCGGCTCGAATGGAAGGATACGTGGCCCCCAACGTTTTCATTGAAAGACTGAGAAGGATCATGGACGAAAACGAATCCTCTTTGGTGGTAGCCAGAATGGAGCGCCAAGAACTGAGCCTGAATCAGACGCTGCGTCAACAACAAGACGAAGCCTACTTGGAATCCTTGAAAGCTGATCAGGAAAAGGAAAGGAAAAAACGGGAAGATCGGGAGAGACAAGACGAGTTGGAAAGAGAAGAAAGAGATCGAATTCAAGCTCTTCTCAGACAAAAGGAAGTCCGTGAAATTATTTCTCCTCCTCCGACTTTGTAGCGTCCTCTCTTTTACTTAGGGACTAATTAACCCCACTTTATAGGATCTAAAACGTCAAAAAATTGAATTGGCTGATCAAATTCCAGCGGAACCGCCTTCTGATGATCCTTACAGTATTCGCGTCTCTATTAAACTTCCTAATGGCACCAGATTGGAACGCAGCTTCAGGAAAGATCATTCTTTGAAAGTAAGTACTAGCCCCTATCGAGCCTTAAGCCTTGCCAACCGCCCGATTCGGGCCTTAAAAAGGGTGAATTAAGCCTTGCCAGACGCCCGATTCAAAGGTCTCCGGGAGACCGGGACTCGTTAACCCCAACCTAGGCTTAACATTAAGCCTTGCCAGATCGATATTGAAATCTAAGCCTTGGTCTTCCCTATATTTCAGCATTTATTTTATTTCGTGTTTTGTCACGAGGATGCCCCTGAAAGTTTCCAAATCGTAACGAACTATCCTTTGCGCGTTTTGCCTTGCCAACCGACTTCCGATTGCCCCGAGCCTCCCACTTTTGCCGAGGCTAATTTAGGCAAGTCCGAAATGTTGTTCGTGCAAGATTTAGACGCTTAAAATAAATTATTTAAATAAAACAACAAGTTAAAAAAAACCAGTTTTTAAAAGCTGCGAAAATTGTTTAAAACAAAGAACAATAATGAACACGTGACTGCAAAATTTTAAAACTGATGATGATAAGCCTTGGACGGTAAGGGTGGTGTTTTTTTCTTTCTGTTCTGTTGTGTACAGAATTCAACTCTTAACCGATGTAAATTAATTTTTGTATTTTTGGCATTACCCACGTATATATAGCTTTAAATTAAAAGTATTTACGATACTTTTGGTGGTGCTTATTAGCCCCGCCCTTTTCAAGAGAGAAAGGCCTACATTGTAAGCAGGCTGGGAAATAGCACACTTCCTCTGGTCCAAAACCAGTTTATTAATTGCTTGGACTAGTTTTTTAATTCAAGAAGTGGGGGTTACTGGTCCTCGGGACCAGTTTATTAATTGCAAATCTATTGGAGAGCAAAGGCTGGGACCAGTCCGGAGACCAGTAAATAATTTCAGACACTAGGGGGTCACTGGTCCAAAGGACTAGTTTAAAAAATATCCTTATTTCCCAACCTGATTGTAAGCCTAATCCTTATCCCCCCCAAGGTAACTTAAGCTTAAGCCTATCTCAGGAGGCGTCGTCTGCTACAGTACCTTGTTCTTTTTTGCATTTTTGAATCAAAACAGAATACAGACCAATGCGCCTGCCTTATTCCCTATCACCGGAAGTTAGGCTTATCTCTCCTGAGCCACAGAGGGGAGTAATGTTAAGATATTCATCTGTCGTCTGCTACAGTACATATTTTTGGACTTTGTAGCAGACGACAGATGATTTTCTTATCTCGAGAGTCGTGGAGGGGAGTAATGTTAAGAAATTAGTCTGTCGTCTGCTACAGTACATATTTTTGGACCTTGTAGCAGATGACAGATGATTTTCTTATCTCAAGACTGCAGGCTGGGAAATAGCACACTTCCTCTGGTCCAAAACCAGTTTATTAATTGCTTGGACTAGTTTTTTAATTCAAGAAGTGGGGGTTACTGGTCCTCGGGACCAGTTTATTAATTGCAAATCTATTGGAGAGCAAAGGCTGGGACCAGTCCGGAGACCAGTAAATAATTTCAGACACTAGGGGGTCACTGGTCCAAAGGACTAGTTTAAAAAATATCCTTATTTCCCAACCTGCTCGAGAGTCGTGGAGGGGAGTAATGTTAAGAAATTCGTCTGTCGTCTGCTACAATACATATTTTTGGACTTTGTAGCAGATGACAGATGATTTTCTTATCTGAGAGTCGTGGAGGGGAGTAATGTTAAGAAATTCGTCTGTCGTCTGCTACAGTATATATTTTTGGACTTTGTAGCAGATGACAGATGATTTTCTTACCATTACCGCCTCCGAGACTAGCCTAATTTTCCAAAAAAAAAAAAGAATTGGTAAACTTAATTGATATTATACGCTTTAATTACTTATAAAGTCTTTGAATTTATACAAAATGTGTCAAAACGTCTTAGTTTCATGATAAAAAAATAACATTAGTTACAAAAAGAGAATGAATACAAATTTGAAAATGAAATTGATTGAAATGAAAGGGGTTTCATTGTCCCTTTGGTATGCCACCACCGCGACCAATTGGAAGTTTTTTCACTCCTTCAGACTTTAAAGTAGAGTTATTGGTTGTAAATCTTGCGGCAATTCTTCTGGAAGGCTGAGCAGCTAAACAAAATTAAGTCAACATTAGTTTAATTGTAATTAGTTAATTAATTAATAACTATATAAATTACCTTTCACATCCTTTAAAATCTTTGACGGATTCACGTGTTTTTCTGGTTTAGCAGAGGCGCTTTCGTCTATTTTTGACCTACAATGGGGGTATTATTTTTTATTAACACCAATTTAGCCGTAATTCAGTAACTTGCCCTTCAGAATCATCAAATGAGCTTTTATATATGCGTTTTTTCTCCGCTGGTTTCAAATGAGCTAAATCCAATATATAACCTTTTTTTGGTTGATAACCAGGGACTGGTTCATCGCCAATATCTTTAGAATATAATTAAATTAAATAGTGAATTTAATTACGATTAAACTTAATTAATTAATTAATTTACCCCATAATTCGTTGCTTTGCCTTAAATACGGTTCAGAGGGTGCCGGAGTCACTATAGCACCTTGGTGTTCGTTCTCCTTAACTTTAAAAAGAGTATAAATAAGACACCTTATTCCCAATGCACGTGCCGAGGCTTAACACAAGTTCAGAGAAACATTTAGACTATGAAGCAGACGACGCGTCATTTTGACCCAGATTTTTCAATTGTCATTGGGTTACTCTTAAGCCTTGGCAATGTTAGGGCAGGCGTAGGAGTAGGACTCGGAAATAGGGCGGATGATAATTAAACTTAATTATTATAATGTAAATACTTACCCAATAATTGTCTTTCGACAATGTCCCTGTTAGGGCAAATGCTGATGTGCAATTCATAGTTTTCAGGATTAATAATATGTTGGGCATTAAACACGCATACTTTTTTTGGAATATCCATATGTTCCTGTTAAATTTAATTTATTGCTTAAATCCTCTTTTTAATTAGTGTAGTTTTTAATTACCTTTTTGCATTTTACTAAATGGGTCTGCATTCGGCTTTTTAATAGGAGGTGAGCGCTGTTATATGGGCAAAGTACCATAGGATCGCTTTTGCGAACGTAAGTCGCCATTGCATTCAATAATAAGGCTATTAATTAATTGGCGACAAGGTTTATGATAATAATTTGCGGCTAAATTTACTCCTAAATTTCAAATTTGATCAGAAACAAAGAAAAGATACGGCCAAACTCGTCACAAAACTCACAACCTAGAAGAACGCTCAAAATGTAACTAGAACTAGAGACCACGTGACTCACGTCTATAGCAGACAGACAACTAACAAGGCAACTACATCAAGAATTTAGTTTTTCGCCTCTTGTATACGCAAAGTAGTAATACTCCATGGCGTATAACGTCATCCTGCCCGCCGGGAAAGCCGCCACTTGGGCTTCTTCTCTAAAATTATTGGCTGGAAATAAAAGGGTTGACTGTTGACTGGAAATTTGGTGAAATTTCTAGAAGAAAAACAAATTCCAAATTTTCACGAAACATTTTTGGCTTGTTTTTGGGCTGGATACTCAAGATCTTGGTTAGTTTTTAAACTTTTTTTTTTTTTATATATCGATTGGCGGTTTTTGGGCTTGTTTACAATTTTATTTAGGCGGGTTATAGGTTTTCAATCTGGATTCTGGCAACCCTGATCCAGTAGTTTTCAAAATTTTCTCGGAGCATGGAGCAGGCACGGAGGAACGTAGTAACGCTTATCGAAATTGAATAACGAACTTGACCAAGGCTTAGTGAGTGATTATTATGGACAACCGTTGTCCGACAACGTTATTAACTGTGCAATTTGTGGATACGCTTCAACAATCAATGAGTCATCAAAATTGAAAGATGAACTTGACCAAGGCTTAGTGAGTGATCATTATTATGGAGAACTTTATTAATTGTGCAATTTGTGGATACGCTTCAACAATCAATGAGTCATCGAATTCGAAATTGAAAGATGAACTTGACCAAGGCTTAGTGAGTGATCATTATTATGGACAACGTGATTAATTGCTCAATTTGTGGATACGCTTCAACAATCAACGAGGGTAAGTCCGTATTTTATTAAGTTTCTTGGGAAAGAGGGACTCGGGAACATTACACTTCAGTTATATTACAAATCATTGCACTGGTGTAAGTAACATTCTAATAAGTCGTGGTGGGAAGCTTATTCTTCCGCCTTTTCGTTACAAATTCGTCCGTAAACAATACCACGGCGAGCATAAAGTAAAATCCACTTATAAGAACAAACAGGTAAACGTAAGACCCGTTATTATCACGAAAAATACCTGAAAAAATAGCAACAAAGTCAGAGAAGAAATAGAGAGTTTAAGCATCCCCTAAACGCGTACGTGTAGCTACCTTCCACAGTGCATTAGACCAATGCATTGTCAAAGGTGGCTACACGTACGCGTATAGGGGATGCTTAAACTCTCTAATATTATGGAAATTTCTGAATCCGCCATATTCTTCTTCACCGGAAGTTAGGCTTATCTCAAGCCTAACTTTCGATGATAAGGCCTATTTTTGGAGCACTGACCTATAAGTTTTGGGATGCCTAAAACAGCGCAACCAATTCCGAAGTTTCCGACGCCACAAACTGAGTTAAAATGACGTAATAAAATTAGGTCTGTTCTATTCTATAGAGTGCTGTTAGTTGTGACGTCAGATCCAAGGTTAAACGTCATGAGTCTGCCTTTAGCAATGGGCGGCCATGACAGTTACCGTTTTTTCTTTATGGGAAAACAGCATGGGTGACGTCACACCGGCGCTTCTGACAGCACTCTATTTATAGTAAATGATAAGGCTTACCGGTGGCACCATTTTTGATTCCAAACATATTAGTCGTCATGTACAATCTTGCCCCCGAAGTAATGCAAAACGAGACCCCGACTAGTAACGCTATGACGTACAAATAATATCCTCTCGAAAGAGTCAGGGCTAAGTAGACTAGGCACGATGATAAACAACCGAGACCCACTTGTTTATGGGGACTTATAATCATACTGTCCGTTATCCAACCGCTAAAAATTCTGGCCATCAATTCCCCGATGGACAAGGTTGGAATTAACATAGTTGCCTGAAAAACGTCTAGGCCGCAATCGCGTCCGTAGTCCACGAATACCACCAAGATGGCGAAGAAACAGGCGACGTCTATGACGTATGACAAAGTCACGGTGTAAAACGTCGGTGTTACTAAGAGCTGCCTAAATAGGGACCCTAAAGTTTCCTCTTTAATTACCGCGTCACTCGCGTGGCCGCGTTTTAGTAATTTACTGTCTTTGGGAACAATGACGATGGCTTTGGGGTAATTCGTTAGTAATATCTCCTTTTCCGGTTCGTATTCTACTTCCGCACCACCACCGGTTGTTACTTTACTTCCGGTTATCACTTCCGCTTGAGGAATTTTATAGTAGACCGCGTCATCTCCGATTCCGTTTTGAATCGCTAGACTATTTTCGCCTATTTCCGGTACGCGCAATTCTTTGGAAATTGCAACGGGATGGGCCGAGGGTTCGCAGCCCTCGGGGTCATTTCGTTCCTGTCTTAGAACCGGAAATTGTCGGGGTGTCCTGGGTCTCATAAGTGACGCGAAGACCAGTGATTGTATTAAAATGGCGCACGACACGAGCCACATTCCTCTCAAGGCGAAAATCTCCAAGATGTATTCTATTAAAAAGGGGTACATTAAACCGCCACACGTGAATCCAGCCGCTAAGGCATTTTGGGCTTTGGAACGGTGACGTTTGAAATATGACGTCAAGACTTGCAGTTCGCTAGGAAATATGAAACCCAACGAAAAACCTGTGGAAGGAATTGGCTATTATCTTATTGACCAAGACAGGGTTCATACAAACCTGGAAAAATCAGGGAAATAAACATCCCCCCGTAGGATTAATATTACACTAAACTTTGGAGGCTCTTAACTCTGGTTCTACTAGAGATACGGGGATGTAATTTGAGTATGTTATAGTCCAATTTATCCCCCATCCAACCATACTGAAGACTTGGGACTAAGACAAACAGGGGCCGAGTAATTAAGCAAAATGTTGAAAAACATACCCTCCATAGGAATAGCATTACACTAAACTTTGGAGCCTCGTAACTCTGGTTCTACTATAGATAAGGGGATGTCCTTTTAGTATGTTATAGTCCAATTTGTCCCCCATCCAACCATGCTAAAAACTTAGGGCTACGACAAACAGGAGCCGAGAAATTAAGCAAAATGTTCGTCAACTCATTTTTTGTCTCACTTATTGTTATTATGTTACTTATGATTTTTTATACTGAACTTTGAAGGCTCGTAACTCTTGTTCTACTAGAGATACGGGGATCTCCTTTGGATATGTTATAGTCCTCTATGCCCCCTATAAAAGGATACTTTAAACTTGAGGCTACCTCAATATCTTCGAAAACTCATTTTTTGTCTCACTTATTGTTATTGGGTTACTTTTGATTTTTTAGCAATAAACTTTGGAGGCTCATAACTTTGGTTCTATTAGAGATACGGGGATGTCCTTTGGATATGTTATAGTCCTATTTCCCCCCCCTCCTTCGTTAACATTTGCTCCTTAGGATACTCCATATACGGGAAAAAAACCTGGAAAATTAAGTGAAGTATATGGGGAAAAACCTTATGGAAATCTCAGGGAAATTTGTTTTCCAAAAGTTGTATGAACCCTGTTAGAGGTAAAATAACTTACCAGCGACCAAGCCGTAACTTAGACATATCCAGACGATGTCTTGCGGTAAAATATAGGCCAAACATAGTCCCAGGGAGGCGCAGGTTGTGGAAACCGTAATAATTTGACGGCTGGTGAAGTAATGATTGGCCGCGCCGGTGAAGAGTCCGGCCAAGTGTAAGGTAACCAAATAAGTCGTCACCGGATACGAGGCTTCTTCCCGGCTTAAATTCAACGTCCTCAAGACGGCCAAAAAGATATTTCCTTGACATCTTATGAAACCCAATTGAATCAGATTGGAAAAGAAACACGAGACTAAAACGATCCAACTGTAACCGGCGTCCGGGCCAGGATTCTCCCAGATTCTTTTCAAGAGTCCCATGGCTAAAGAAAAATGAAATACCCCAAATTTTTCCTCTTTTCCAAGAGAGTACATGAATATAAATTCTATAATTCGAGGCCTTGGGCAATTTTAAAAACTGACAGCCTAAGTTAACTAATAATTATAAGTATGACGTTCAACGATTGCAATAGGCAAACCTACATTCGTAATTACATTAAGTTTATAAGTGATACGTTACTTCCTTCCATAAGTATGACACTACCTATAGATAGTTTTCACACATGGAGGATTCATACACCATTTACACTGCAGGAGGCCACTGGCTACCTGGAGGACAAAAACCAGTCTGCTTTGGTCCTCCAAGTAGAAAGTGGCCTCCTGCAGTGTAAATGGTGTATGAATCCTCCATGTGTGAAAACTATCTATACAAGTTCGTAATGGTAGGGACTTACAACTCGAGATAACTAGTTCGAGAACGACGGAAGCGAGAATTGAAGTCCTACACTCGGTAGTGGTTAATTTTGCTGGATTTCCATCTAAGTCCTATTTAGTCTGTACATACTAAGCCTTTGACAGCAGCGCCCCAGTCACCAGGCGTCTTCGCTTAACCCTGAATCTATGACCTACCTCACTCACTTCATGATAAACAAGCTCCAGTTTCTAAGTTACCAGAGATTAACAAACTTATGGAAGGAACATATTTTACGAATTTATGGCATACTTATAGGTACTCCGTCACTTTTGGTAAACTTATAGAATGAGTCGGCAGATTTATTTTATTTTTTTTACAAAACCCGCTTTGAAAGGATGTTAATTATGTAAAAGGTCATAACTCGAAAGCGTTAATCTTTTTACCTGTACGATAAACTCCGCGTAAGGTTCGTTTTAAATTAAACCCGGGAGTTACCTATTTAGTAACGTGCACTTTAAATGTTTTACTTCGGGTTAGGCGTTTCATTTTAAATCGTCTTACCTTGGTACCTTTCGGTGGAGACTTTAGAAGAACTTCACGCCGTCTTTACGTAATCGCCTTTCTTTCTTTCTGTTTCAACGCAATAATGTGACGACTCTTTTAGCCCCTTTTACAATTCGACGCCGAAAAAATAATTAGTCTCTAAATGCATTTAAAACCGGTTAATTCAGTTGTTCAACTTAATTGTTGTTTTGGCAACTCGGGTTTTTATTTTTTTTAATCATATTAATAATAATGGGGAGATTAATTAAGTTAATTTAATGTAAAAACTAAATTAAAAATATTTTATTATTGTTGAAATAATAAAATGTTTTTGGTTTTTATTTACTTTTCCGCAATGTACTAGTCTCTCGTTGATCGACTATTGTACCTGAACTTCAGTGTAAACCACGTGATTAATTTTAATTCCCCCCCCCCCCCACCGGTTGATTTATCCTCAGTGTTGTGACTGACTTTGACAGCTAAAGCTTTAGTTTTTAATTTAAATTCAACCGCTTGGGTTTTAGTTGAAGTCGTCTAGTTGACATCTGGGTTTTATTTCAAGCCGTTCTACCTCTGGTTTTGGGCTTGGCGATGTACCGTTTTATTCTTAATTATCTTTACGTTTAATTACTATTTATGAATGCGTAATACCTTCCCGTATTTAATCTACCTCGGTTTAGACTTTATTTAGAAAAAGTTGTTTCCTATCAACGCTAAACATCCCCGACCAGAGGCGGACAAGGTTCACGAAAAAACTAACTACCCCACTACTACAAATAACATTACTACTACAAATAATAACATTACTACTACAAATAATAACATTACTACTACAAATAATAACATTACTACTACAAATAATAACATTACTACTACAAATACTACTACTACAACTACTACTACAATCTGAACTTTAATTCGAAAGAGAAGATGAATTTCCCAAAATTCAAAAACATAATTTAGAAAAAATGTTGAAAGTCCTTCATTCATTGTAAGACTATTAAATTAATAATACTTGTTATCGGGAGCCCAAATATAACCGTAAATGAACAAAGGCATTTTATTATTATAATTTTTTATAAAATATATTTATTCAATTAGTGGGGAAGATGACTCTTTATAAAGTAAATATTATTTCGAATTGGTACGTCAACGATTAAGAGTCATTATTTAATCAGCAACCTGACTAACTAACTAACCTTTCGCGAATCTAATTTTCCACAAAGGGTTATGTATACAAATGTATAATTTATTCAACTGTATTTTTCATTGGCGTATTTATTGTTCGTGGCATTTCGCGTGTTGCAATTTCCCCCAAATTTTGTTTTATCAGCCTGATCAAAATGATTTAATTATTATCATTTTTTTTATATGTCCATTATTCCGCTTTTTACGGCATTGGTGGGTTTGAGAGTTTATAGTTCGTGCAGTTTCTGATTGCAATTAGTTAATTACTTGAAGTTTGTGGGGAAGAGCGTATCATTATGATTGGGAAAATCGTGATTTTTCAAGCGGCCGCTTTCGCCATTCTTTATATCTTGGTCAGTGGTCAAGAGAAGAAGGAATCTTCCGATAAAGAAATGAGATTGACCAATATCATGGCTTGTAGTACGTATCGTTTTCGCCTTTTCGGATCAAATATTTTAGGCTTAGCATTTTTTCTTAGGAAAATATTAAGGTTAGTTAAACTTTTATCTATTTTAGTTTAGAGTATTTGAGCCGTTAGGCGCTTTCAGGGAAAAGACGATGCTATCTTTAGACCTAGCTATGTAATTTAAGGGTTATTGCTAAGCCTAATTAACGCGATTATACAATTTGTAACGTTTTGGTGGAAATGATTAAAGCCGCGATTCGCAATGAAGAATGTCAAGAGGCCTTCGAAGATTGCATGGAAAGAGATACCGTTCCCAAGATCAGGGTACGACCACGTCCCTTATAAGCCATACTAACTTAACTTAATCTATCTCGTTAACCGGCGATTTTCTTTGGGGAATTAATGAAGGAGTACCTTAGAACTTGCGGCAAGCAGTTAAACGGAAGGGGTTCCGCCAGAGGAAATAGAATGATGTTCAGGAGATTGTGCGCGGAAGGAAACAACGGGGGAAATCTGCGAAGAGTAAAAGCTGCCAGGGAAAAAGAATAGAATAGAAGCGACACTGGGAATCTTTCTTTCGTCGTCTCTTCTAAGCGTGATACTTTGAGAAACGGGCGGTAACTCTATCGTCAAAGCTCGGCTCTCGCGCCACTCACGTCTCGAAGTATCATGCAGGCGGCACTCGTAAAGATTCCCAGCGCCGCTTCTATTGTTTTCTGATCTAGCGCCAAGGTAATGTTTATTTACGGTTATTGTTGGGCTCCCAGCGTCAAAATATATTGAAGTAACGTATAATGACCATAAACCGACATTGTCCTTTCGCTTTTTATCAGGGTTCATACAAACCTGGAAAACCTGGAAATCTCAGGGAAATTTGTTTTCCAAAAGTTGTATGAACCCTGTTTATACATCCGTTTCTTTTGGTCCTTTTTTTTCATCTTTTCAACAATTTGAGTTATTTGTAATTAGGACGCCAATAATTCATTGCGTTGCATGACGAATAATTTGCAAAAACACGAATTGAACAAAGTTCACAATAACATGAGGGTAACTTTTACTTCGTTCTTTCTTTCTTACTTAACCGTCTCATTTCTTCGATATAGTTAAATTGCAAAACATTTGCAGAATTGCTTCAAAGACGTCAAATCGCAAGGCTGTAGACGCAACGGCGGTCAGGGTGCCGTTTACAATGGTTAAATTCGAAAACAACTTTCCTTGAATAATCTCTCTTTCGAATTGTTTTTTGGAAGCACGGATAAATAAATCATTTAATAATTGCGATTTAATAATTGTCATTAATGCTTTACGAGAGACAATGCTTACGAGGCAAGCGCCTTAATATAATGGGGGATATGAGTTAGACCCCCGCGATATAGTCTGTAGTAAAATAGAGTGTGTGCGTGGTGTGCGGTTTTGGTCACCTTGCTTACTAAAGACTTGACATTTATGGGTTTGGGGACAACTAAGACCTTGAGGGACTAGTAACTTTGAAGCCTATCTCGCGTCTTTGCATCCACCTACCCATGTTCCGTTTCGCGAGAGATGATTTCAGTTGATAGGATTAGGAATAAGACAAATCAATAGATTACAATGTCATAACATTATTTTATTCATTTATTTATATTTCATTACATATGGTGTTCAAATTGAAAGCTCGTTTAGCATTTTTAAGGGACTTGACATTTTTCCTTGACAACTTTGGCGCAAACCTGAAAATATGTACCGGGGGGAAGGGGGTCGATTAGTTAACGTAATTAACCTGATAATTTAATTTTTTTTATTAACTACCTTCATCCCTTCAATTACCGCCTCTTCACCGAACTTCATCAATTTATCGCAAACGCATTTTAGAGCTTTGGCGTTTGCCTGTAATAATAATAATAAAGAATTTTTTTAAAAATGTTCCCACAAACCTTAACAAAGGGAAAGGAGACCTGCACTTTTTGGGAGAACTTACCTCACTCAAACCTTTTTCGCGATTATCGCAAAATCCATTGAAAACGGTGCTTGGGTCTGTCAAATCCACTTTGGTTTCTTGAGCGCAAATTTCGAAAAATGGCTATACGAAGGGTAACAAATTAAAATTCTTCGGCGTCGTAAAAAATGTATATGGGGGTATAATAATAATTAAGTTCAATATTTAAGTTAAATTAAATATTGAGATGGCCACGTTGTAACGTTTTTAAATTGTCCAACGTCGTTCGACCAGATTTTATAGAGTAGTGGCATGCCGTGTTAACTAGTCATAGAGCGTAATACAGTCAGAGGCAGGTAGGTGCCATTACTCTATTTTAATCAAATAGATGGCTAAACGAGAATTATTTCATTTGATCGTAGCCCCGGTTACTGTTAGGGTGTAATATCCGAGAAATCTAAATGTTCTTAAGGCCTTTTCAGACGATAAAACCTTTGATTCAACTAGATCCGGGTCAAAACATTGACTCAGCAAAAATTGCTCAGTTATCGAGTTATAATTTGGTGATTCAACTTGCAATTCAACTAGTTTACTCAACTCAAGTTGACTCAAAATGTTCTATCGTCTGAAAGGACCTGAAGTAGCCGTTAATTAAGTAAATTAAACCGTAATTAATACGTACGATTAGACCGAAAGTCGGCGACATGCACCCTTGAAACATTTTTTGGCAAGCGACGTTACCAACGGCGTCTGTTAATTAAGCGAGAAATTTCCATTGAATTAATAATATTTTCGATTTAATTTAAATGAATTGACTGACTGCAAGCTTTGTCGTTTATTTTGTCTCTAAACTCTTGAGTACTTTCCGGTATTTTCTCTTCTTCGGCCACAGTTAGGCCCACCAGGAGCATAGCGCAGGCGCAAAATACGCTCAAACTCTTACATGCAGATGGGAACATTTTAGGGCCGCGCTCGCTTACTTACTCGTCGCGATGTACTTAACAATAATAAATGGTGGATAACGCTCCTTGATTCGGTTATATAGGGCCTAAAATTATTTCTATCAACCCCCTCGCGTGTTCTAATTAATTTTGAATATTCAAACATTATCTTGATGAAGCGTCCTTAATTGTCTTCAAAAAAGGATTAAGCATCGACATCTGCTCCATAAAATAATATTACCAATCCATTTTTTCGGAATGTATTGTTTAATCATCTGTTTTGCAAATTAATGGGTTTTTTTTTCTTTAATTAAATACGAAAATTGATATTTTTTTGTTAAAAATAAGTAGTTTTTTGGAGCGAAGGAGTTTGTATTGCGAAATTTAGTTCGTCATTGGTTTTCGGACCCAATTCGCCATTGTCTAAAATTAGCCGTTAAAATATACCCTATTTCGAAAAAGATACGTACGTCCTTGCCTAGCGTGAACTTATATTCTTGTTTAAATATATACAGAGTGTTTCTCTTAAGTCTGCCAGAAATTAAAGGGTTAGTGGGTTCTTGGGGTCAAAGTGAGTTCAACAGAGAACACGGGGGTATGGGATACCAAAAATTGATTGCCCAATAAATGAATGGAAGTAAGACTCGCGTTGTAATTAAGACATTCGGTATAGTCTTCGATTTAACAAAGTTATTTCACCTTAATTTCTGAACCCAAAGAACGCTCCAGACTTATTAGAAACACCCTGTACATACGCAATTTCTTTCAAGTTACGTAATAAGAAACATTTTGTCGCTTAATTTCTGACATGAATTTATTTTTCCCCCAAGAATATTGAACTGATCGAATCCCCTTGTTAAAACACGATTAAGAAATGATAATAACGATACGCGTTCCCTCAAGGACGCGTATTCGTGGAATTATTAGATGAATTCAGGTATTTTGGTCGGTTTTAACTCGTAAATATTTAATTTGGAGTCTCTGTTTGAAGGGATGAAGTTTGTTCAAACATTAGGCTTAGGTTTTAATTAGCGACGATAATAATGATAGCCTGATTATACCGAAATATATAAAATATAATATTTTATTTCTCTATTTATTATCTCGAGATACAATTAATTTTTATTTCAAGTAAATATTACCCGAAACTTGGAAGAATACTGATTAAATATTATATCAGAATTTTTCGACAATTTATCAATTTTATTGCTAAAAATTTTAACATTTCGTTGAAAATGAGACGAGTCTTTTTCTTAACAAGCTGCTGGCCTGGGACCCTGAAATATAATTGTAATTTATTTATTAGCTCATTAAAGATAGTAATTAGTGTTCCATAAAGGGAAGGGTCACCTGGGTATGACCGAAGTACTTGGCTAGGGTTCTATGGGCAATCAATTTTTTAATCGCGAGTGTTTAAAAGTTAAGTCTGATCACTTAAATTTAAGTAAGAAACTGAAAGACAATGGTATTTTAATTAAGGGGTCAAAGGTTGTGCCTTTTTCGACCCAAAATGCCCACCGTACTTCAGTCACACCACCATTTTTAAAACACCTCTGAAAAGAATTATTATTATCATCAAGAACAGTAAGATTTAACGCGGTAATTAAGGTTAAATAATCTAATTACTAAGGCGATTGTTAATGCGCAAAAATAATTATAGAAAATGAACTAAATTATTAGTAATTAATTCATTTCGGTTAAGGTTTTGAATGAAATTTCATGCTGCAATATAATTGTTTTTTAAACATACCCCCTGTAAAAACCCCAAATTTGAGCATTGAATCAGTAATTTGATGGACGGGACCAATTAAGTAGCGCGTGAATGAGGACACTAAGTAGTAGCGAGACGATCGGTGTCCATGATTGGACCCCAGATATGTTGGACGCTGAATTTCCTGGCGACAAATGACTCGGACAATTCTGGGTCGCGAACGGGGATTACACGTCAAAGCAAAGAATACGCGGACAAAATACCTAAGACTTCCCAGAAGTAGATAATACAATAGAAGGGTGCCACGATTAAGTGTATATATGCGAACTATAATTTTGCGCGTAACGCCACGCCTTCTCACTGTTCTGATTGGTTAAGAGGGTCAGTCACTATGGGCTGATTTGCCAAGCGGGTAGGGCGTGAAATGAAAGGGGGGGGCTGTAAATATTCAGCGCCAGACAAAGATATATGGGCCTATAGCACTGGCTTTTCCTTCTTTGTCATATCGCTTTTTCTAGTCTGGTATAAGATTGGTGTTACAAATTTCAAATTCCATCAATTTATGGGGACACTTCTAACGAAGAGAATTATTATATACTTCTGGTCATCTCTCGGACTCGATTACGTACTTTATAATTATCGCAGACTAAGCCTTTGAGATCGGATAAAGCGCGTTGTTGGTTCGCAGCTGAGTATACCTGTACATGGAGGAATATAAAAACCATTTAAGTCGGGGCTAATCCAAAAATCTTTAACTTCAACTCAGTACTTACTCCGTTGATAACAATCCACGGAACAAAGTGTAGTTTAGGTTGTAAGGAATTAGTTTTATCACCCATTTTGGCCAACAAGGCTTGACCTTCGGCGGAAGTGGCGCACGTGTTTAGGACTGAGTAATCAACACCGACCGTCGTGGCGCACTGAATGAATGATTGATTAGCATAATTAACCCAATTAATTGATTTATTTAAAACTGACCGATTGCGCGGCGTTTTGAGGAGGTCTTCCCAAAACTATGCGATCTTCCATGCAATTTATGTATTGGAAAACTTTAGCTTCGTCCGTAACTTTGTCCAAGGCGCAAGCCTATAAAGATCGAGTTAAAATTAATTAGAATAAGTTAGAATAAAGTGAATTCAGGGTTATACTTGGATGGTGTTTCCTTGGCACTCATTAACTCCGTGTTGGCATTGAAATTGGAAACTGCCATCTGGTAATTTGGTCGTCTGAAATGTTGAATTTAATTAACCTTTTCAAAGACTACTAAACCCTATTGTTGTTATAATAGGGTTAATAACTTACCCTGGCTTTTCCATAAGGCACTAATTCGGCTTCAATGGCATCGGGAATAGCTTGATACGTTGGATAAAATTGACTCAAGATAAACTCCTTACTGTCCGGACAATGTGTCTCGTAGTACACTTGAATTTTTACTTTATCTGCCGCATTCTAAATTTTTTTGTAAAAAAATCCAAAATACCGTAATAAGTTATAGTGCCTAGTAAGTTTATAATATTTGTCGTCGCGTATGTATGTATGGGACTGTCTAGTCCCTACCCTAGTCTTTGGTCTGTATTGAGTCTCGCGCTTTACCTTTGACCTTCTGTGACAGATACTTAAAACGTATACGTCATTATGTTTCTTCAAATAGATCGGAAGTGTTTTTATATAGTTTCTAAAGCTCTATAATGTTCGATTAGATTATCCTCATATATATTTGTCCTTGACTTATGTTTCAAAAGCTAAAAGTGTCAAGTTGATAAGAAGCCATATATAGTTCGCGTCACTTTGAATTGTCAGTAGGGTAAAAAGCTACGGCGGATGGAAACGAGACGCTAAATATCGTATAGATGGTTTATGGATTGGTACGTACACCAGTGGTATCGTTTTTCCCGCGATACGAGTGTTTACCATTTCGCTTTGCAAATCAATTTGAACTTTAACCTTCAGGGGAAAATTACTCTCGTCGTGCACGCGCGTTTAACTTATAAAGGGTTCTTATTTACTTATGAGATACGTTCCTTTGAATTAGCAAGTTTAGCGAAATTTTTTTTTTGCAATGTTTTTTTCTCAAATTCCAAGGTAGAGGTAGAATTTTTGTCCTTCTTAACTAATTATTATTCCTGCAGCCGTAGTTGTAGAGAACGTACCATTTGTTTGTCCCCGAATGAATCTCAATTACCCTCTTTAACTTTTCAACGTGTGTTTGTCGGGAAAATGTTAAACAATTGAGTTCGAAATAAGAAAGCGAAAAAGTCCTTTCGAATCAACTGCTGATCCACTCGGTTACCCTTGACTGAAACTATTATCATTTTCTTTGTACCATTATTTCACTTTGTTTCTTAAGACTTTGGCTTTAGTCGAGAGGGTAGACACTTGAGAACTCGGGTCTTGAACTCAATGTACTGTCAGGGCTGAAATTGTGAGTTCCGAAGGTTTCGAAGTTACTCAATGTACTGTCAAAGCTGAGTTGTGAGTTCCGAAGGCTTTGAACTCAATGCACTGTCAGAGCTGAACTCTTTTGAACTCAGGTGTACACAGAGATCCAAAGTGTCTACCCCCTCGGGTTTAGTTACGAAAGTTTCCGAATAACAAGTGTATACCTAAAAATTGTACTTGTATATTGAAAATCGCTAAGGAAAAAATGTTTCGAAACATTTACACCGCGCGATAACGAAATTCGAAGAAAATTTTAGTTTTAGATTTTTGCGACGACTATTTATTTTTTTTACTGATAAAATTATATATAGGCATACAGTTATCAATAGTTATAAGTAGATTAATAATGAAGTCGTTACTCGTTAATTGTTAGGACTTGACGCGGAGAAAATTCTATGAACTCCCTCTCTTTGTAATTTGTCGTAAATAATCACGTTTTGAGCTGTCGGTACAGGCGCTTCGCAAACCACACTAAATTAATCTGAAACCTCTAACGCCCTTGAAAATAAATAATGTACATTTTTTCGTTCGCGCCTATACTTTTAAATAATATTAACCAAACAAACAACACCTTTACTACGCTGATAAAAATTCGGGACTTACATTAGTTGCACTCGAGCTCGTTTCGTCATTCAATGAGGAAGATGGGTAAATGGTATAAAACAGTCCCAATACCCCTAAAGCTAAAATCAGAGCCAAGAATACTCGCGGCGGCTTTTTATAAGATCTAGCATAACTAATTCGGCCGCTCATATCTCGAGTCTTCGACCGAAAGACTCAAAGGCCAAAACTAAAATGTTTTTCACTAAGGATCTAACAGCAGTCCGACCCCCCTTGCCAATCTAAAGAAACTATCTTATTATTTTGACTGAGCTTCGAGGGATAACTCACCCATTAGTAACTGGCATACTTATAACTGTTACTTTACTTTACTCTTATTTGAAATTGATTGAAATTTTAATCCTTTTTTTTATTAAATCAATTTCAATTCAATTCGAGTGAGTTAGTGAGTGACTTACCCCTTGCCTGGCTCGCTCGCTAACCCGAAAAATCTTAGTGGAAGAAGCTATCTCTAGCTAGTCTCGATTGAGTGAATTTGAAATGTACGCTTGTACTCACAGTTAGGGCCACAAAGACGAGCATCGAAGCTAGGGTAAGCATTTTGGGCCGCCAATTACGCTCCGGAACGTGTTGCTAGATTACGTAGTTAGACAATGAAGGCTCTGATTTCTATTTATTTACGATGGAGGGAAGTGTGTGTTTTGGTCGGAGAGGAACGATGCTTATATACACACCTTTCCTCTTCTCAAAGCGCGCTGAAGAAATTTGTATCGATAAGGTTATCCTGCAGTGGTGAATTCCAGAGAGACATCTGACGGTAACGATTAGGTTTGTCGACCTCGAGACGGTACTTGACTACATGCCAGACCAGAGTGTACCAACTGGTTTTGTCGCTCTAAATACACTACCGGAAACTGGTTTCGCGTACCTTCCTTGGGTAATGAAGTTGGTGGAAGAATGGCAGCCCTCTGCCTTCGATTGTATTAAGCTCTGTGGGGGAATATCATGGGGTGCCATTAGTCTATAGACTAGAAGCCATAGAAATTTAGAATCCTCGTATATTTCGAAATTAAATTTGGGTTTATTGCTAAGGAGGCATTTTTTAGTTTAACTTTGCGTAATGTTAATTGAACAGTGGAATTTTATACATACAAACTCTTTTAATCTTTATTCATAAAATTATATTAGATACAACAATTTTGTTAATATATCAAATTAAACGTTGTTACACGCCTTCGGTTTTTCACCCTGTTAATTAGATGTTAATTAGAACCGAGTTAGGGCCTTTAGTTAGTTAGCGCCTGATAAATTACTTACCCCGTATCTGTCACAGATGACTTTCAATAACTCGCTTCTTCCAGCGTTGTTCAAATCTTCGGTATGTTCACCATCAAAAACCAACCAGGGAACGTAGGTTTTCTTAGGTCTTAACTTATTGGTTTTTACCGCCATTTCTCTCTGCCAATCATTGCCCTCTTTGTTATTCGTGCATTGTTGGATTCGGTCGTAATCGAAACCCAATTCGTCGCAACACTAATTGATCGTTTAAATTAAATCTTAACTAATTTTCATTAAGAAATCGAAGGTGCATGTCAATGGTCATCTCTACCTTTTTGCCGGCTCCATCGGGACGCTCGTCTTTCTCCATGCAATAAACCAGTTTCAAAGTCTCTCTCGGGTCTTTTAGAATATTTATAGCGCACGTCTATTTATTCGTAATTAAGAAATTTAATTAAAGTTTGATTGATTAATTTTCATATCGAGATAGTTAATTACTTGAAATAGATTTCCGGCGCATTCACGTTCTTTATGTTGACATACAAATAACCACGTTCCATTCGGGTAAACTTTCGTCTGCCCAAAATGAATGTAATTTTAATGGAATGCCTCAAAAATGACCAGTAGGCCTATTTAATTATAATTTGACTGACCACCGCGTTTCCGTAAGGTACCAACTCTAAATCAATGATATCCCCTAATTCCTGATATGTCGGATATAGTTGTTCCACGATGAATTTCTTGCTGTATTTACAAAGGGTTTCGTAGTAAACTTCCAGACGAATCGGACTGTCGTCCTTCGTTTGACCAAAAGCTATCTGTAATACAGGAACATACCACCCAGTTTGAAACTGTACTTGACCCTTCCAAGTATTATTGCCTAAAGAAGGCAACGGTGTTCCTAGCTACCCTTTGAACCTAACCCAATTCCTTAGCAGCTATATCGCACGCGACAGAACCTTGGGTCATATCATAATTTTATAAGATATGTTCCTTCCATAAGTATGTCACTACAAATACTTCGTAATGTTACTGAGAGACTTACAGCTCGAGATAACTAGTTCGAGAACGACGGAAGCGAGAATTGAAGTACTACACAATTTTGCAGGCCATCAAGGTCCTATTTAGTCTGTACTGAGCCTTTGACAGCGCCTGACCACTGACCAGGCGTCGCTTTACCTCGAATCTATGACCTAGCTCACTCACTTCGTGACAAGCTCTCAGTAACCAGAGATTAACAAACTTATGGAACACAACATATCTTATGAACTTACGGTGTTATATTTAAGTTTCCCAACGCGTGAATTATATTCACAAAGGAAAGGTAATTAAGGACATTAGTATAGTACAAGACTTTACCTCCATGACGCAGGCGAAAGGTACGATGACGCAAATCAACTTTAGCGAAAGAATCATGGTCTTATCTGTTCAGTCTTCGCGATGAAATGTCTGTAATCCTGATCAGGGTATCGAGTGTTCCCCTATTTATATCTTGGCGCATTTTCGTGTTTTGACCGATTTCAAATTAAATAAAATAAATCATTAATGGTTTAAGTCTGCTTTGTACTTATTTTTCTGTCCCCTGAAATTGCTTTAACCCCACCCGATCGAGTCTGGTTTTACTAAACCACCTGCATTAATTCAATTTTATTAGCGAAAAGATTAACGCCGCGACCGATTGTAATTCGCAGCCCTTTCACTTAATTACCCGTACCAGCATTTATTTAATTCTTTGGGTAATTTATAATCTTAATATTACCAAAAGTAACGTGACTCGCCGTAAGTAAGACCATTCCTTAGTACTGGTATAACCATAAGTAACATAATAACCATAAGTATGACAATTAGCCAAAACTAACTAAAAACCTATTTTCGGACCTTTTACGTAATCATAAGTTCGCGCCCAGCACAGAGACCCCTAGCGGTGGAAAATGAAGCGACTTCCGCCCATATCGAAA
This sequence comes from Phalangium opilio, assembly GCF_054372755.1. Classification (NCBI taxonomy): domain Eukaryota; kingdom Metazoa; phylum Arthropoda; class Arachnida; order Opiliones; family Phalangiidae; genus Phalangium; species Phalangium opilio. The sequence goes on along the minus strand of NW_028324187.1, from coordinate 10,511,122 downwards.
ATCCGGTTCAGAGGTTTAAACAGACGCCATTGAGAATTGAGTCAACGGTCCTGAGCCTTGGTTATATAGTTGATTTGTATTGACTTTTACCGACTTTAGCGCGGCCAGATTACGAAGTTGAAAGTTGCACTGGGTAAATTTAGTTACCGAATATTTAGACTTCAAAAGGCTTATCATTTTTGGTGCTGAAATATCCGACTTATGGCAATCTTAAAGTCGAACATACAAACACCGCGACCGCGCGAGCTTGTACAATAAATAGCAGACGAGCTATTTCCGACACAAATAGGTTCAAGGAGATGGTTTATTGTGATTGGCTAAAATTGTAGAACTATGTCATTCGCCAAAGACCAGCATGAAGTACCCGACGGAGTTGCAAGTCCTGGCCTGATGTAAGTGAGAGTGTCAGTGTTGATTATAGGTTTCATTTTGAAATTTGCATTATTACAATAGGAAGAGTCATACTTATGTTTATTATGTTACTTATGGTATAACCTATACCGAAGTACATCAGTCGGTGCGGTCGGTTTTGAGTCGGGAATAGTTCTATGTGACGTGACGTAAATGTAACTTATATAAGTTAGGTTACTCGTGACATTATTTTATAATGAATTATCGGGGTATGTTATATGTAGGGATAATTTATGTGAACTTTTAATTGCGGTTACGTAGTCGTGGTTCAGTGTTTCATAATTAGAATTTGTTTTAGTGAAAAATTTGGGAATTATATATTGTCAGGGTTCATACAAACCTGGAAAACCAGGATAACCTGGAAAAATCAGGAAAATAAATAGTTGACCAAAACCTCAGGGAAAATTCAGGGAGATCATGCAGGGTCAAACAGGGCCCGAGTAATTAAGCAAAATGTTCATAAACATACCTCCCTCCAGAGGATTAACATTACACTGTACTTTGGAGGCTCATAACTCTGGTTCTATTAGAGATACGGGGATGCCCTTTGATTTTGTTATAGTCATATTTGCCCCCCCCCCTTCCTTGGTTAACATTTGCTCCATAGGATACTCCATATACGGGGGAAAAACCTGGAAAATTCAGGGAAGTATATGGGGAAAAGCCTCATGGAAATCTTAGGGAAATTTGTTTTCCAAAAGTTGTATGAACCCTGATTTTTTTTAAAATGATATTATATATTTGATTAAAATCATCGAAATTTCTTTCCAAATTTCGACCTTCGTTTAACCCTAACTAATTTGCGTAACTTTAAATGAATTATTATCCCGGAATGTGAGATACTTTTTTATCACCTGGCCATTTAACCGTTCGCTACCCTTTCTTCCTTTGGTTAAATAAATTTTCTGATTTAAACCAGGTGTTTAAATTCGTCAATTCAATTGTTCTAAGGCGCAATGTCAGCCGAAATTTCCGCTTGTTTTGTTATTTTTTTACGTGAAAAATGACAATGAAATAGGAGAGTAATTGATAATAATAATGCTCAGTCATTCCCCATCATCCATGGTCATCGCTCGCTATCGGCTTCTATTTTAAGTGCGGGTTTAGGCTGCATGCCGCTTCAAACCTTTATTCCTATCTTTATCCGAGTGTTTTAGATAAGAAATAATAATTTAAACGCGTGGCATAAAAATTAAACCCCTTAATCAATTGTAACGTACTGTGTTTTTAAAAGTGAATAACCTTGAAACTGAAACGAAAAACTCGCCAAAGACAGTGTCAGAGGTTCAATAATGAAGTCCTACATAACAGGGTTCATACAAACCTGGAAAACAGGGAAAACCTTGAAAAATCAGGGAAATAAATAGTTGACAAAAACCTCAGGGAAACCCCAGGGAAACTTGGAATGTTTAGTAAAATTCAGGGATATCAGGGAAATTTGCTGCGTCAAACAGCCAGGGCTCATAACTCTGGTTCTACTAGAGATGTCCTTTGAGTATGTTATAGTCCTATTTGCCCCCCCCCCTCCTTCGTTAAGATTTTCTCCATAAGATACTCCATATACAGGGGAAAAACCTGGGAAGTATATGGGAAAAACCTGCATACGTTTTTAATATCCATTTGATTAACATAATTAGTCAAATGAAATCTTACTTTGACCAAAGTTCTGAAAGTATTTTAATAATGAGTAAATTACGAAAGTTTAATAAATTTTCCACGATGGTATTTTTTATTTAAAAGACGCCATAAAGATTCGATACATTATTCGGTTTTTGAACTTCTAGGCTTCATTTAGGCTTTCACTTTCCTATCAGTCTTATAACTTCCCCAAAGTTGTTCGTAATTCGACTATACAACATTTAAATCGAACCAAAAAATGGAGCTAAAAACATTTGACTAAATTTTATAAACAATTTGTGAGAAGCGCCTTCATTATTATTAATAAGTTAGTAACGATGAATTATTATTTATTAGTATTATTCTAGTTATTATTTGATCGATTGTGTCACAATATGACGCAAACGGCGCATCTGGAGACCGTGTTATGGTCCGGTCTACTGGGTCGCCATGGTGGGGGAGGTGACCCGCGTCTTTGTACCGATTCTTCCGAGTAAGTACTGACACGGTCCCCGTCGAAAACGCCTTCGTCCATTATACCCTGTAAAAATGTATGATGGATATCTCAGCGCCAGGACATTAGATTCGATTAAAAGCTACCTCAGCTTCGCGGACCGATCGCTCCTCGACTAGTCCAAAGTCTTCTCCAATTGGCCCCAAAGACGGCGAGTGTGACAAGGAGGCGCCGGGTCTGGCCACGTGGTTGAAACCGGGTATTGGCATGACGTATTGCGATAACCTGTTGACGATTTCTTGGAATCTACTTTCCCAATCGGCTTGTCGACCATTACCGCCGTGTCCGCCGATACCTGAAGATGACGGAGTATTTGAATGGTAATTCTTCATCGAGGGAGAATGTGATTTGATTGACTTACCGCAAAGGGCGATGTAGACTAAAGGACTGAATACGACCGCTAAGGGACCAGGAGGCGGCCAAGGAACTGCGTCTAACATGACAGGTAAAATAGGTTTTCGTAGAACATCGGCCAAACTGGCCTCTCGAGTACTCGTTTGAGATATGACGTACCGCGGTGTTAGGCAGCAAATAACCACCTATTGAAAACGAAAAAGCATTATTCGACCAGTCTCTTTGTTGGACTGGAAGAAGGACTTACTTTGGCGCGACTTATGCCTTCGTAAATCTTTCCGTAAAGCGAGTCACCGCCTCCCATTTGACCAACGTCCATCCAGCAAGGGAATCCGGCCATTTCTAGGCGCCTTCTCAAGCCTAAAACGGCCGCTTGCGAATCCCATTGGTAGCTGATAAATATAGGCGGAGCCGGTTCCTCCGGTTCTAAATCTAAGCGTATGACGTCGGCGATATCCTCGCGACCCATTTGTTCCAAGGCAAAAAGTAAAATGTCAACGCTGTATCGGGTTCCCGCGTTCGAGTCCATCCAATCACGGAGCAGAATAACGCTCGGATTGATGTCTTCTTCGAAACGGAGCGTGTCACGATCTCCGTAACCTAAAAGACATTGTGGTGAAACGTTTCTTCATCACCTTTGAGCTAAGTTACCTAATCTCTTGGCTAAGGCCCTCCAGTCTTTTCCAACCGATGAACCCTTGAGCATTTTGACAACGCTAACGAGCCAACTAGGTTCTTCGTCTTTACGGCTGTGAGCGTCCCAATTGGCGTGACTATCAGTCGGTGGCATCAGCGTCGACTCCTTAGAACTATAAGAGTCTCTTTTACCCATATTTCTGACACCTAAAACTAAAACTCCGAATGTTTAGTCAGATCTTTGTAAGTTTTGGTTGTTTAGGTCTTACCACTGGCTTCCGGAAAATATTTCCTAATGAACTCTGTTTTAACTCGCCGGAAGTCGCACATGACGACGTTATTGGAGAGGCATTGATTGAGCGAAATAAAATGGAGGCACGGTTCGTGGGCGCAACGCGGTAATCCGTGCTCTTTGCATTCTTTATCGCAGGGACAAGGCACGCATATCGTGAAGGACACCCGGTTGAACCAAATGTCCCTCAAAGCCTCCAGTTCGTTTTCCAACAAATGACGCACTTTGGCGCAAATGTGTTTGGCGTTGCAAACGAATTCTCTCGATAACTCGGCTTTAGCGCCATCCGCTTTAACTATATCAACCTGAAAATGGTTAATCAAAGCTCTCTAATTAAATCAATAGTTAAGGTTAATCGGGGAAATGTGGCAAACCTCGATTCTTGATAAAATGTTTGCCTGTAGTTTAATGACGATATCGTACTCCCTATCGACGGCAATCCGACTTTTCCTTCTTTGTACTTGAGGCTCACGTTGCCAGTGATGACGTTCGGACCATCGACAAATACGCGTCACGAGGCGGGTGAATAAACCGGCTAGGAGAGGGAGGAGAAACTAGTCAATGCGGCCCTTAAACGAACGCGTGATTGTAAGGCAAACTGACTGGGTAGCAGTCCGTGAAAATCAATTATTAAAGAAAATGAGCACGGAGATTCTGGTTCTTCGTTCATGTCCATGACGTCGGAACCAATATTCCAAGGGACTAAATAGGATTTTTCTTCAACGGGGGAAGCGACGACGAACATCTGAAATTGAGAAGTTGACCTTTAGGCTTAGCTAGTCGCCTTTGATAACTCGGTCAAATTATAATTAATTAAACCTCGGAACTCTCGACTTCGCATATTAAGTCCAAGTCCTCGAGAACCCCCAGTAAGATGGTTCGTTGTTCCCGGAAATCCGGGAACACGCGATCCATTAAAGTCTCCGAGATGACGCCATCAACCAGACTCTCGCTGACTATAGCGCCTTTGTCCGTTTTCTTCGTGACAAAATTGAAAATGTTTAGTATTTGGGTAGTCCTCGATCGAGATTGCTTTTTAAAGGTATACTTTACCGTATCGGCGTTTTCCATGGCGAAGACTTGATAAGCGTGGTCAACGAACCATTGGGGTTTTAAGAAGACGGTATTGGACCATCGGTCCTCGTGGTCGAAACCTCCGCAAACCGCGGAACCCGTTTCGAAGTGAAGTAATTTACCCTGTTGATGATAGAATTCGATCATGGATATGAAAGCCCGTTCGTCATCCATGCCTTCGCGATGCGCCGCTTCAAACAGCTGTCATTAGACAATCAACGAAGAAATAAAAGTACAGATTCAGTTAGGCAATAATTTGAACTTCAAAATGAGCCAAGAAACGTCATAAAATTGTCCCCTTGCCCAGGAGGCTTCTCCTTGCTTCTCGTCCGATTTGGACGTTCTTGGCCGCATTCGGAAGGGGGACATACCTGCATTAAGTCCACCATGTAGATATTCCTTTCGAGTAAGCGGTCCAGCATTCGTTCGAAAGCCAGCCATTTCAGGGGAACTTCCATCATTACGTGTGGTAATTCCATGACGGTCTTTTCGATTTTGAGTCGAATTTCCTTGACTTGTCGACAGGCTTCGTCCGGGTCCCCGCAGTCGACCAAGTAATACGTAGGAAGGACGTGTGATCCGTAACTCTCGGAACTGACGTATTCCTTAATTTTGTTCAAATTCTTTTCGATCTTTTTCTCCTCGTTGTCCCCGCTGAATAGTCCAATGACCAGAACGTAAGGTTGTAGAGTGGCTACTCCCATCGTTGATTTTTCATCCGATTCACTCTCCGCTTCCGAACCTTCCGCGTCACCTTCCAAAGAACACGTTTATGTACTGTACACCATTTTCCAATTTTGGAATTATTTGACGGTGATACCTACCAGCGCCATCGACTTCCGTGTCCACGTTACTTGCCGATCGTGCTACCGAGGCGTGAATGGCCGACATATAAGCGTTCAACCACTCCTTCACAGTCATAACTGGACCTTCGGGCAGCTCCGTCTGCAAAAAAAAATGTGGTGTGCGGTATAAACGCGTTTACCCCCACTCGTGAGTGACGTCTTTGTTACTTACGCCTTTCCAATCTCCGTAAGCTTCTACGGGGTCATCGGGGTCTTTGTTGACGTTAATGGTCAGCACGTAAAGAGTTTTGGGTGACAAAAAGACCTAAAACGACAGTTGTAGTCGTTTTAAGAGACATATTGGCGTATTGGGGAGATTGGGAGCTCTACCTGATGAGTGCAAAAGTACTTGGGATGACCGTGAAAGTCCCAAACATTCATGGTGACTTTGGCCTTGGGCGTCGTCATAAGCGAACCGCGTTTCTCGTTGTCCATTTTGTCCCAGTCTTGTTTGGTTTCGGCTTCCGCTAACATTTGTTCCACCAGTTCGACCAGTCGCCTAGGCAGCTCTTCGGGGATGCTGTCATTTGGCTTACCGTTCCCGTTCTCGGTCTAGCAATGGTTAAAATGGTCGTCATTTTGCGCCAATGAAAAGGGGGAGAGGAGGCGAGAACTCACTCTGCTATAGGAAAATGAAAAGCTGCTAGCTTCCGGTCGTCTCCCGTAGAAAGATTTCCGACTTATATTGGATTGTAATTTGAGCGCGCCTCGAACCAAGGCGGTCTTCTTGCGTTCTTCTTGTTTTTTGCGTTTCTTTTGCAATATAATTTCGCGGACAATGTTCTTAGCTATAGCTCTGTAATATTCTTCTTCCGTGAAATTCTCGTCATCTCCTTTAAAATGGCGGGAAAAAAACGTCATTAAGATCTAAAAGAGCACGCGCGCTTATACTACATCGTCACGTGGCTCGTGTCCCGCCAAAACGTTAAAGGCACGTGTGCACGCGCGATTATAATAATTTCAAACTCGACCTAAGCCTAACTCGAACTTCTTTGGTCGTCGACAATAGTTTTAGAAATCAAAAAATGGCTAGACTTCCTAAAAATACTACTAAAGAAGGTAAACCGGTAGAGGCTAAGAAGTTCGAGCCTACTCGACCCCATTTCGTCTCCGCCCCCGCCGTGGCCCTACCCTTACCGGGTATCAGACATCCGAGAAACCCCGGAAGTGGGAAATTTCTACCCGTACCAAAAATTACCGTCACCGCTTCTCCGGAAACTAAACGAGATAGGACTTTATTAGACGCCGGAAGAATTCGTAAGAAGGTTAAGGACACCGCGAGTGGAGGACATCACCCGGGACCGGTTAAGGTGAAGCGTAACAAGGTATCCTTCAAAGATGAAAAGGTTCACCGTATTGCCGCCACTCCAGGTAAAACTCCAACCGTTATACGAATCGAGGTCCCTCCCACTCAAATGATTGCCAGCCCCCTTGAACGTCGAAAACGCGGACCCTCCAAGGCTCAGTAGGTTTGGTGTAAAGTTTAAGTATAGTTCAATGTTTAACAAGATTCTTATGGTTTATTATAAGAAGCGAAAAAAGAGGTCGCCCTTCAAAATCTACCAAGACGCCATAAAAACCATATCCCAACGGAATTAAAATTGTTCGCGATTCATTAAAAATTTATTTGATGAACTTGAAAGAATCGGTCTTAATTATTTCTGGTTAAATATGTTATCTTACCGCTTGAATTACTATCGTCACTGTCATATAATTCGTCCATCAAGGCGTCAACGGACGGTGGTGCGGCGGCGGTCACCAGCTTCCAGGGCTTGCCGTTGCCCTCTTCGTCCGTTTGACAAACTAAACTGCAATCGATGGCCTTCCTCTTTGATTGACTCACTTCGGACGAGGCCAAGTTGAGCAACAATTTCTTGAAGATCATTTTCTCGCGGCATTCGCAACCGATTAGCGCCAAACGGGAACGACTAGAAGATACGCTTCCGTCCGCGCACGCCTGTTGATAGACGCGAAGGGCTTCCGGTCCTCGAGCCAGAACTTCCACGGGCGCGTTTCCGGCTGTCAGGGGATTGGGATGATGGTTATCGCGTACCCGGAAGCTATAAGGATATACTTACGCGTAGCGACGAAAGTTATCGAATAGGTTATTCCATAAAGGTCAAAGATCAACCATAAACGCTCCTTGACCGGAAGTCCCGATAGTAAAGCCCCTTTGTGCTCGTTATTGACGAAGAGTTGGAAGTGACCTTGGGAACTGACGTAGAAGGTCAGCCTAAACATTTCGAGCGTCTCTTGGTCATTAAAGTTTAAACGAAATGTTCGTTGCGTAAGTCGAAGGCTGTTTTATTACCTGTTTCCGTTTAGGGCCCATTTTTCGGGTATGGGCCTGGCCCAAAAGCCTCTCTTGGAGATGAGATCGGGACAGGCGTACCTGGGAAGTCCGCTAACGCCAATGGTCGCGGGGTCCTTGGCCGTGACCCCTAATCTTAAGGCGCCACTCCATTCTTCGTTAGTGCCCAAGGTGACGGAAACCCTAGGAGGTTACCGGGCCAGTAGTATAACAAACTTTAGAGATCGCGTGACTCTGTACCATACCTGGAATTAACCGGAAGCGGTTTATGGCTGAAGGCGATAGCGTCGCAGAATGAGGAAACGCGTACGGCGCGACTTCCGCCCAGCTCCAAAATGATGTTGGATCCATGAACGGAATTAAATTTCATGTCTCTTGGTCATACGAGACTCAGTTTGACCTTTACGTTATTCCTAACCAAGAACCGCCGGGTTTAACCCCTCTCATCTTGAACGGTCAGTTTTAAATGACCTCCAGTCTGACCACCAAATGGACTTTATTTCAACAATGACGCGCGCCTAGATGTCGAAATAAATCAATATTCAATTTCTTTTTTTCTTTAAATTTAAGTCAGGCAGTTTTATCGGTTGCGTTTGCTATATTGACTTAGAAACGTCGGGCTGATTGTAAAATCGATAATAAGGTGGTATTGGCTTTCGACATAACTCACCTTTTACCCTTTAATTCGACGTAACGCGCCGTGCAATATCCCAAGATAATAATAAATATTACCCTTGAAATCAGTTTCACTTTGAATTATTAGCTTCCCGGGGAATTTAGCATTTGTTATCCCTTCGCCATAGTTTCTTACGTGGTACAAATTCAAAGTGATTTTGAATAGTAATATAGTTTTAATTACACGGTAAAGATAGTTAAAGGGATAGTCGCGTAAAGTGATATGTGTCGTGCCAGAGTACCATTTAGAGGATTTGAGAGTTCCGCCTAAGGTATTCGCTGGTATCCTAGAATTTGACCGAGTTAGTGAGGTCATAGCTTTATCATTCTTTGCCTTTCAATTCAATGAATTGAACTTGAGTTACGTATCAAGCCAACATTCTTCAAGTTAACCTTGATGTTCTGACTGACAATTTTAAACTTTATCTCAAATTTTGTTATTAAACCAGGTCGGTTAAAAATAAATCTAACTATACCCTAAAACAAATAAATAATCTGCTACCATCTCTTTAATTTTAATTACAGTATTTGTTTGTATAGTAATTTTCAAACTTAACCATACTTCGTTAAAATATCGTCAACTTAGTTTCATTATATAATTTATGATTTAAAAGCTAAAAGATAAAGAGAGCGAGTTTTAAACGTTACCTTTTGAGCCGATAATCCGTGCGAATGTATGGACTTTCAGATGATTTCCGAGTAGCTGGTCATCTGGTCAAGCGTTATATTGACCACTAGAAATAGCGTATTTTTCACTAGCGCGTAATGATTGCATTTTGTCATTTTGCCGAAATATTATTGAAGTTGCGCGGTAAATAGGGGCATGGCCATGCAAAAGTCCGTTGCCAATAGCAACCGAGTCAAACATTGCATTCCTTTTACATGTCGCGCATACATAATAGAAATTCGTGTCGATCGAGCCATAAAAGGGGTGTGTCTAGCTCTCTAGGTTACCTTAGGGGAAAGAATAATATCATTCACACCTTAACAAAGGACCAATAATCAATTATCGATTCCTATTTTGTTTACGAACTAACTTAAGCCTTTGTTTAAGAAAGGCTTAAATTTTTTTCCCATTACTTGTAAGTCTGTTTTAGAATAAATTAGAACGTTTTCGGCCGAGAACAACTTCGGTCATCGTTTTATAAGGCTTAAATCTGCCCGGGCTTTCTTCTTTAACGCGATTGGATAATTTTTAATACCACGTGACACGTAGTTCCAGGTTCAGTCTATAGATGGCGATGCGCAATTAGCCAATTTGCGATGTATGTTACGAGAGTAATGGCTGCCTGAAGACGTACGGTGTAATTTCTTAATCAGCGTTTTAGACTTTGATTACGCGAATATTATTATGGTTAAATGATAGTATTATTCAGAGTTATTATTCGCGTAACGGTAAAATGACGCTAAAAGAATGTATTTTGTGAGTACTCATTTTATTGTTTTGATTCTGCGAAGCCTTGGTTCCTGGATCTCAAGGAGGACCGTTTTTTGACCAATTAGTTGAGTTTAATCAGTTTTAATTGGAAATTTAATGAGAAAGGAGATGAAATAAATAACGCGGGCAACTATTTTAGCTAAAATTTGCGCCTTTTTATAATAAAATGGTTATTTGTTAAGTTTGTAACTTAAGTTAGTTGAGTTCCATAAACCTAAATAGAAAAGATCCTTGAACTATCTTTAAATCCCTTAGTAATGAAATTTTATTATTATCAAAATCTTTTGTACAAATTAATCCGGTTTTAAAGCTAGCGTTACCTTATTTCGACACTCTTACGCCTACGCGAAGATTATTAAGTTTTTATCAAATTTATTTTGACATATCTTAAACCATATGTACGTTAATTTTTAGTACTCAGTCTGTTTAATAACAAACCTTATAAAATAACGTGAAATATAAGTCGAAAATTTCCTTAAATTTTAATTAAAATATAGTGTAATAATCTACCAAGGTAGGTTTGATTAAAAAAAACTATAATTATTATGTTTTAGGCAAACTTAAATATAAATGAGCTAATTTTAAACCTATTGAATTAATTATTAATTTTGTTAGTTAAGCATAAACTATAGTATATTATCGTTTGAAACTATGATTTTTATTGAAAAACACTACATTTTAAAGTTTGAATTAGTTATAACTGGTTTTTTTTACTTAAAAACCCTAAAAAAAAAAATACATAAGACTCTCGTTAATTACTTCCTTCTTGGATAGTGAAATTTCCCTCGTAAAGGTAAGACAACACGTGTATGTTTTTCTACCCCAGATGTATTTACAAATAACAAATATTTGTTACCCCCCCCCTCCTCTATGCCTCTTATTACAGATATTATCACTATAGAAACCCTTTGAGGTCATAATACTTTTAAAAAAATTAGAAATGAAAAATGAAGTAAAGTTAACAATTAGACCCCATTGAATGATCCAAATAGAGGTTTTTTTGACTTAATTTCACCAAGATTTGAGATAGGAGAAAATTAGGGAAAGAATGGTCAGAAGGAAAAAAATGTAGAATGTAACAGGAAATATAAAATATTTTTTCTCTCTCTCTCTCTCTGGTATAAAGTAGGTTTTTACTTTCCCTCTTATTAGGCCCTCTCATTTTCGGGGGTTCCGTTCTGTATTATATATTTTTTTCTGTTAACTAGTTTAGTGTTTTATTAATATATAAATTAAAAACTGGTATTGCCACCTATAAGCTAAGGTTATCACTTTCTTGAAATATTTACCTTAGCTGAATTCAGTTAATAGACTAATGGCACCCCATGTTATTTCCCCATAGAGCTTAATACAGTCGAAGGCAGAGGGCTGCCACTACCCTATTTTGTTTCAAAATTTGGTAGCCTAAATTTTATTTTATTAATTTTATACTATGTGTCAGTGTATTTCAACTATTATTTACAAAATATTTATTACTCCGCGTGGTTTTGTAATAACCAACGTAGTTACGGCTTCTAACCAGTTATTCAGTTATTTCATGGATAATTCAATCGTAGAGGGGACTGGTAAACGTGACGGCTTTAATAGAGCTATTTCAGTGGGGGGAAAATTTCGTCTGCTACGAAAATTGGGCCTGCCTTTGAGTGTAGGGCGGCCATTTTATGAGGGTTTTCTCTATGGGCAAAAAGCATTGGTGACGTAGCCATTACCCCTCTGAAATAGCTCTATACTTCAAAAATTCAGGCGGGAGGGTGGTTTTGAACTTCGTTATAAAGCTCGGGTTCTAAAAGGAATATTGAAACGTATCTTATAAGAGTTTGGAGGAGTTTAGAATAATTTTTAAACTCGTCCTGGAAATGAAGACTGTCGCGTTGTTTGCTAGTCCCGTACTAGTATATATTGTCCCTGACACACCTGTTTTCTTATATATATACATACATGTGTAGAGAAATCACGCCCTCACTGGGGGGGGTGAATTAGTCGCGGTGAGGTTGCCTTCGAAATTCCATAGACATCGGTAATACCGTCAATAAGTTGATGGATTTATTTTTAACTTGTTTGGCAAACGAAGTAGTGAAATTTGTTATTGCAATGGTTCATTTATTTCTACGATCTATGGAAATTTAAGCTAAACTAGAAATGGCACCTTAGAGTGTCGTAGGCAGGCATTTCTCAAGTTTACGCGAGACATCGTATCGCCTTAACTCGTTGTTGTATGCTGTACAACCTTAGCACATTGGAAACCACACGGATTATCGCGAAATTATTTTTTGACCTTGTATAATATGTCTCAGTGTATTTCGACTATTGTTTCCATTTCCAAAGCATTTATTATTTATATATTTAACATTTGGGGGAGAGCGTTGAATTTATTGTTAATAATAAAGTTTATTTTAACGCAAATTATAAACGGAGAATTTAATTAATTTTAATTTCTCTGTTTATTTTTCGTTATAGATGACGTAGCTAGAACATTCGCATTATGTCAGCAGCCAATAATGGGGCGGCACCGGCCGTGGATGGGGCACCAGCCCCCGCCGCCGCTAATGGGGTCCCACCCCCTATTCCCCCCTTAGGACCTAATAGAACGCGACAAAATAACAATAATAACAACAACAACAATAATAATAATCAAATGATAAACGTCAGAGATCGTCTCTTCCACGCTCTGTTTGTGCGCGTCTCTTTAGCCTACGCGAGAGCCTTTCCTTACCCTCTTAGAAGAGCTTTCGAAGTTATAGTTCTTTTTAAAGTAAGTCGAGTGAACCTTTGGTCAGGGTTCATACAAACCTGGAAAACAGGGAAAACCTCGGGGTAATAAATAGTTGACAAAAACCACAGGGAAAATTCAGGGAAATTAAGATTTTTTTTAGTAAAATTCAGGGAAATTAAGATTTTTTTTTAGTAAAATTCAGGGAAATTTGCTTCAAATAGGGGCCGAGTAATTAAGCAAAATGTTCATAAACATTCCCCCCTCCATAGGATTAACATGACACTAAATTTTGGAAGCTCGTAACTCTGGTTCTATTAGAGATACGGGGATGTCCTTTGAGTATGCTATAGTTCAATTTTTCCCCCATCCAACCCTATTATAAACTTAGGGCTACGACAAACAGGGACCGAGTAACTAAGCAAAATGTTGAAAAACATACTCTCCATAGGAATAGCATTAGACTATACTTTGGAGGCTCGTAACTCTGGTTCTACTAGAGATACGGGGATGTCCTCTGAGTATGTTATAGTCCAATCTGTCCCCCATCCAACCATACTAAAATGTTACGGCTACGACAAATAGGGGCCGAGTAATTAAGGGAAATGTTCGTCAACGTATGGTATCGTCTCACTTATTGTTATTATGTTACTTATGATTTTTAGCTCTGAACATTGGAGGCTCATAACTCTTGTTCTACTAGAGCTACGGGGATCTCCTTTGGATATGTTATAGTCCTCTATACCCCCTATAAAAGGATACTTAAAACTTGAGGCTACCTCAATATCTTCGTCAACTCATTTTTCGTCTCACTTATTGTTAGAAGGTTACTTTAGATTTGGAGGCTCATAACTCTGGTTCTACTAGAGATACGGGGATGTCCTTTGATTATGTAATAGTCCTATTTATCCCCCCTCCTTCGTTAACATTTGCTCCATAGGATACTCCATATAGGGGATAAACGTGGAAAACTCAGTGAAATTTGTTTTCCAAAAGTTGTATGAACCCTGTCAATGGTGGCAATCAAAATGGCGTACCGTGAACCAAATGTTGAACTTTGATATTTCAGGCAATTATTTCTCTGTTTATTTTGGGTTACATTCACGCGGTCTTTATTCGCACCCCCATTAACTGTTTGGACGAAATCCATCAAGATTGGCCGCGCGATGGTATCTTGAGAGTTGAAATTGTCCGTAGCGGGAATGACATTTTAAAAGCTTCCAACAATAGAGTCGCGGCGGCCAATGGCGACGCGTCTCAATCCGGTGACGTGTATGAAGAGAGCGTTAATGAAATTAATAAACAATTAGTGGCCAGTGAAGAACTGGCCAAAGCCGAGATATTTCGACAAAATAACCTACCTTTTGAATCAAATGATACTTCTTCGAACGACGATAAGTCGCCGCAAAACGACGGCAACAAAGAGAAAAGCGTAGTTGTCGATAAACCATCGGTGGATACTGATGATATTAAACCACCGCCGGATATCAACGAGCCTAGTTCTAAGGAAGCCACCCCGAAAACGAGCGTTTCCCAATCGAAAGATATCAGCGCTTACAATTCCAGCCAAAGCATGCCGGAAGTGAATGATATTGATTCGAGTCAGGACGCTTATCCTCATCCCTTGAAGGATAATATCCCCGAATTAGAGATGTTAGCTCGCGCTGTTTGGCCTCAAGACGAGTACATCGTCGAGTATTCTTTGGAATACGGATTCTTGAGGCTTTCTCCGACTACCAGACAAAAATTGAACATCCCAGTCGCCGTCATCACTCTAGGTCATTTGAAATAAAACTTAAAATGGCTGACATTGCGCCGTCGGTCTGAACGACGTGTGGCGGCCATTTTGATGGTTTTAAATTAAATGATTCATTTGACCTTTAGTGTTAATTGCGAGTGATTTCTTTGATGGTTAGATCCTTCGAAAGACGTTTGTTTCGGGGATTGGTTCAGTCGTTTCCTTTTAGACGAATTTCTAGGCTACGACGACGTACTTATGGCCAGCTTGAAAGGTCTAGCCGAGAAAGAGGATCATAAAGGATACGTACGGAACGTGGTGACTGGGGAACACTATCGTTTTGTTAGCATGTGGATGGCCAGGACCTCTTACGTCCCCGCCGCCTTCATTATGCTCGTCTTTGTAAGAAATTAAAAACACCAATTTCATTCTCGTTTTAAGTAAAATTTAAAATATAATTGAATCCACTTTTCTTTTTAGACTCTGACGATCTCGATGCTTCTTAGATACTCTCATCATCAAATATTTATGTTTATTGGTAATTTGAGGGTTTTTTAATTACATAACTTCATTTTTCAGATGAGTTTTTTAATTAGGTAATTAATTAAATAATTTTTAATTAATTTTTGTCGTTGTTTAGTTGAACTTCTTCATATGTTGGAATTCAACGTAACCATAAGTTTTCCAACTGCACCATTGTTGACTGTAATTCTAGCCCTAGTTGGTAATTGAGTTGATTAGTTTTGTCTTAATTAATTATTTATCATTACCTATTTGAATAATTTTTTGTCTTAATTAATTATTTATCATTACCTATTTGAATAATTTTTTGTCTTAATTAATTATTTATCATTACCTATTTGAATAATTTTTTGTCTTAATTAATTATTTATCATTACCTATTTGAATAATTTGCATTTAATTATAATTAATTAATTAATTTGTTTGTTTCTTTCTTTCTTTATTTGTTTGTCTTTGTCTTAGGGATGGAAGCCATCATGTCCGAGTTTTTCAATGATACCACAACCGCGTTTTATATCATTTTGATCGTGTGGGTCGCTGATCAATTTGATGCCATTTGTTGCCATACAACAATCACGAAACGTCATTGGCTTAGGTAAGCGCAACTATTCATATCTTTGGGCCATAAAGTCAAGGGTCACCGCGTGGGGTCAAATGAACGAATCAGGTTGGGGACTTTGATTTTAGTTGGGGAACAATTTATATAAATAATATCCCTCAAAAATTTGAAACTTTTGGCCTAAAATGGTCAGGGAAAATCTGAGTAAAAGGTCAGGGAAAACGTGGTAAAGTCAGGGACTTTTGTTCTGAAAATTCAGTGGCAACCCTGGGATATGTTAAGACCAATTTAATGGGGTTGGAAAGATCTGTAACTGTCTTGCAGCAACTGTAACAAATGATGCTCCTGGATATTGGTCTAAAACCCATTGGGGTAAGGGGCTTGTTTTAAGGTTGTGGTCAAGCCATACATACATACCAAGGGGATCATAGTCTCCTTCTGATTAGACACAACGCACGGGGGGGGGGGAAGAGGCGTGTTCTACTTCTAGGGGCTCCTTCCCCCCTTCCCCCACTTCCTTTCCCCGGGAAAGGGGGGGAAGGGGTTGGGGGTCGAAACCCCTTAAAAGATTCGTCGTGCCTTCATTCTTAGCCACGTCATAAGGAACCTAACAGTGTTAAATATGCCCCCATGTGTAGGGTTCGTTAAAAATGAGTGTTTTACAATTTTAAAGTTGCAAATGTTAGGTGATTACGTTAAAATTGTCACAAATGTTTGGTAATTATGTTAAAATTGTCACAAATGTTTGGTAATTATGTTAAAATTGTCACAAATGTTTGGTAATTATGTTAAAATTGTCACAAATGTTAGGTAATTACGTAAAAATTGTCACAAATGTTAGGTAATTACGCAAAAATTGTCACAAATGTTAGGTAATTACGCAAAAATTGTCACAAATGTTAGGTAATTACGTAAAAATAGTCACAAATGTTAGGTTATTACGCAAAAATTGTCACAAATGTTAGGTAATTACGCAAAAATTGTCACAAATGTTAGGTAATTACGTAAAAATAGTCACAAATGTTAGGTTATTACGCAAAAATTGTCACAAATGTTAGGTAATTACGCAAAAATTGTCACAAATGTTAGGTACTTACGTAAAAATTGTCACAAATGTCGGGGGGGGTGTGGAATTTCATAGAAACTATTTTAAGCGTCATACTTATAGTTTATACGTTACTTATGGCGTCACGGTGGAGGGGCGGGGAGGAAAATGTCGCAACTATGTTGCATGGCTTCTAGGGTGATGAATAGGAGACGCTGTGACAACTTGATTAAGAAGGCAAATAGTTTTTATTTCCTTTATTGCCTTCCTGTTTAATTTGTTTTGTGAGGCGCTTGATTCCTCGTTTCCTTCTGGTCAGTCACTCAGTCGGTCAGTCCTCTGCAAATTAAGCCACCTTGTTTAGGTTTCTTTGTAATTTAATTCCTTTTTTGGGGGGTCAGACTGACTGACTCATGAAGCCCGCGAAATGGTTGCGTAATTAGTTTTTGTTATTTTAATTATAGACCTCGGAGTTAGTTTATATTTAATCTAGATTTAATAGAAATTCGTGACGTCAATATCAGGTTATAATAATATAATTTTATTGCAAAGTCAAAGAAATTATATAATTTAAAAATAGGTTTTTGCATGGCCATTAATCAGAAGTCAATAAATTTTGAAAAAATACGTAAAATCAGAAGGGGATAATAGAAGAGAAGTATTATATACTTCTGGTAAAATTTAAATGGAATAATTCTGAATAATGTTGAAAATCAGGGAAAAACATTTTATAGAAAAATTTTCTTGGAAAACTCTAAAGCATAGCGGGGGATTCTGATAGATCAATATTGACTAGAGTCTAATCCCCTTACAATAGTCCTCTAATATGTATGAATGAAAGGAACCCCCCCCCCTCAACCCCCGGCTGGAGATTAGCAATCTCCCCATCTCTGTCTGAACCCCCTCAAACCCTCCATGGTTTCGTCTCCTGACTCCGTCGTCCCGAGTCTGTCCTGTCCTTTTTTAAATTGCCCAGTAAAGATTAATAGTACATTGCCCGCTCCCAAACTTATTAGCTATCATTCATTGACGTAGAATAAGGAGAATGGGGGGGGGGAATGTTGCTAGCGATAAATGCCTTCTGATTTGCGGCCTGATAGCAACATGGCAAGCAAAATAAGCTAAATTGGGTATTGAGACGACCAGGGAGGGAGACACGACGACGGGAACGATACTTCATTTAGAATTGGAATTAGAGGCTTATTGCGATTCTCTTTTCTTGTTTCTTTCTTTTTATTCGTCTTTGGCATTGGAATTGCGGCGGCGTGGGCCTTCCGTTCCGACTTGAAAAGGTTCTTTTACCTTTATCACTTTGCGTTCTACGCCTACGATTATCGATTCAACGGTCAGTACAGTGGCCTAGCTCTATTAACCTCGTGGTTTTTTATACAAGTAAGACGCTAATATCAAAAGTCCGTAGATATAAAAACATAAAAGTATCCTACACTTTGTTCAAACTCGCCCTTCAATAGGGAGCTAACAGTTCTGACCCTTAAAACGTCACACCCTGTTCTATCTCTTACTGGAGTTTCATCCCCCCCCCTTACGGTTGGAAGCAGTATTCTACGCGCAAAAAAATGCCAACCAGAGAGGGGGGAGTACTGCGTGACGTCAGACTATCTATTCCCCCTAGCCAGTTCTGACCTTGAAACGTCACACCCTTAGCTATCTCTTACCGGAGTTTCATCCCCCCTAATGGTTGGAAACAGTATTCAAGGCGCAAAAATGCCAACCAGAGAGAGGGGGGGGAGTACTGCGTGACGTCAGACTATCTCTTCCCCCAAGCCAGTTTTAGGGAGCTAACAGTTCTGACCTTGAAACGTCACACCCTTAACTATCTCTTACCGGAGTTTCATCCCCCCTAATGGTTGGAAACAGTATTCAAGGCGCAAAAATGCCAACCAGAGAGAGGGGGGGGGGAGTACTGCGTGACGTCAGAGCTATCTCTTCCCCATAGCCAGTTGCCCAGTTGTTAGCTCCCTATACTTTCTATAAACGTATGACGTCAGGAAGCTCTTCCCTGATTGGTTAGTTGGTCTCTGTAGGCTAGTTTGCTTCTCGGTTTATGTATGTCGTCTACAGTTAACCAGTTAACCAAAGGCTGCTAGGAAATCGTTAATGAATCGTACTTTTTGTTTTTATATCTATAAACTTTTGCTAACATTTATCAAGTATTTTTTATTTAAGCAAAATAGAAGATAAATATTTGAGTGACTGGGTGTTTAGCCAGCCACTCAAAGACTATAAAATCCAGGGCCTTTCCATTGTTAATAATGTATTCTAAATTGTAAAATTTGTATTTCAGCATTCCATGGTTTATTTTTTCCATCATTACGAATTGCCCGCTATTCTCTCTCAAGCCGAAGTGGGAGTGGCGCATCAAGATAGCGAGAATAATAACGTATTTCCTAATAATAACGGCGAACAGGCCCCGCCCCCTCCCCGAGACACAGCGGGGGCGGCCACGGCCCCCCAAGTACCGCCTCTAACCCCTTCTTCTAACTCTGCTGCCAATGGCGCTGCTACGGCGGATGAAACTGAAAGTAGTTCGCCAACTGACAATGATAATAACCTTGAAACTATTGACTCCAATATGGCGGCGCAAAACGCGACTAATAGCCAATCCGCCGAAGGTGGTGACGTTTCATCTTCTTAAAAACGATTGAACAAATGGCGGTTGTGAAATTGTGACAAACTCGCGCGGTTGCAAATGCAAAAATGAATGAGAGATATTAATCAATATATATTGTAAATAAATTTTAGGCTTAAGAAAAAAGTTTAATAAGGAAATAATTAATAAATAATATAGTAATTCTATTTATTTGCAGCGAAATTAAATCAATTTAAACTCTTTTTAAAGCGATATTTAAACCCTGAATTGTATTTTTTTTAAATTAACTTTAATGCCAGAAAAGAAATTAAAAGTTTGAAGTTTCCGACAATAAAAAATACTTTTTGGGTGGTGCATTTGAGTATCCCTTTAAAATTAAGTTAAATAATAATGAAAGGGGGGGGAGTTAAAATTAATTAATTAATTAATTATATTGTTAAAAAGTCTTACAATTTAAATTATAACTCTATATACCAGGCCCAACCAAACAGGTTGAACTTTTTTCCTTACTGGTGATCTAACCTCGTAGAATTCTTTCTTTAAAGTTCAATTAAATTAAATTAATTTCGTAATTAGCTCCTTTTTTGTTTACCCTTGATCTATCTTATCTATTTGTAGTAATTTTCCCTTCTTGGTAATAATTATTAATTGAAAATTGGTTAATTTAATTTTCTAATATTTACACGTAATTAAATCCCAATAATTAATATCTATCCCTTTAATTAATTTAAAATTACCGGTGTTCTGATTATTATTTTGATACCTATTTTTTTGGCTTTCTAAAATACTGGTACCTTATTTTATCCGCTTTAATCAATCCCCTTAAATTTGATGACTGATCAAATTGTCGGTTGGCTACACGCTACGGTGAAATTTCAATAAAATTGTTACGTTTTAATTTTTTGTGTCATGGAATGGCCCTTTTGTAAGACTCTAAAATGTCTTTTAGGGGACAAGGACAGTATTGATTTCGCTTTGGTCCTTTGGAGACCCAAGATACTCGAGATAACCTTGTTCAGATGACAGCTCAGCTCCGAAGAGGAAAATTGGTACTTAATTAATTTCCTCTCATACTTTAGGTTAATTAAAATCTACCCTCTATTATTAGGTAAGTTTATTATTGCTTTAATTAAGCTTTTATTAAGTGTTAAAGTTAATTTTTATGATAAATTGTGGTTTCGGTATATCCCCCCTTCCCTCACCCCCTAGAGTCTTTTCCCGCAATTTTTTGATTCTATTTTATTTCATAATGGGTAAAATCAGAAGGGAATATTCCCCTCTGGTAAAATCTTAAATTATATTCAAAGAAAACAATTTATATATTATATTAACGTCGGTTTAAGTTTAATTAAATGTTAATTTTAATTAATTAGAACGCAATTTCAATTTTATTCCCTTGTTTAGTTAGTTATTTGCGGCGAATACGAAATTTCCCCCCTTCCCTCACCCCCTCGAGTCTTTTCCCGCAATTTTTTGATTCTATTTTATTTCATAATGGGTAAAATCTTAAATTAAATACAATGAAAACAATTTATATATCATATTAACGTCTGTTTTTTAGTTTAAATAATGTTAATTTTAATTAATTAGAACGCAATTTCAATTTTATTCCCTTGTTTAGTTAGTTATTTGCGGCGAATACGAAATTTTCGGTGGCGCTTAGAGAGCGGCGCCTACCATTTTGAAATGTCGCGTGTTTCGTTTCAGCCAATCACGGCTCGTCTTCACGGAGCCGAAGTTAACGGTTTTCAAGAAAGTTGGGGAAACGTGTCGTTGCCGCTGCCGTATGATTTGTATCTCTAATTGTTAATTAATTTAATCACGAATAATTAGTTAAATTAAGGAAGATTTTTAAAGTATAGTATTACATTAACGATGGAGAAACAAAATATCACGTCAGTTCCGAAAGTAATCGCCGTAATTTAAGGATTAGAGGTTGGGAGGTAATGATAATTTCGTCACGTTAATCATGATTAAGCGGGCCTCGCTTTCATCGGTAATCTCGATATCCCGGGCCGGGAACCAGTCGTACCCACTCGATCCACGTACGGGCCGGCTCGAAAGATGGGAAGAATCGGGCCTTGGAAGCCATGTTCAAGCCCGCCGTAGTTTGACAGCTACATGACAGCATTGTAATGAACCAGCAACTATTGAATCTGCATTAATTCCACAATTACAACTTTAAGTAGCTTCTTGGGTAAGCGCTATTTATTTATTTATTGGTACAGAAAGTCAGATAGGCCTAATGTCTTTGTTTGTCTGAATATGAATTGAGCATTGTGACACAAAATGCCGGGGTAGTTAAGCCTTGGTAATGACAACGCGTTTTTGTCAATTTAGAATGAATTTACTCATTTTATTTCGATTAAAACTTAATAATTAATGTTTTTAATGAACAAAATATGTAAGCCTAATACAGGTTTCTGGCTTTAAATGTGTAATTAATTTATTTTGGATCCGGTAGCCCAAAACCACTTAAAAAGAAGGTCAGAGGGAAGAGGTTACTTTAGTAAGGAAGTTCGATACCGGGGGGGGGGATAGGGAGTAGGGGGTAGAAGTATTATTCAGAAAATGACAGGTGGACGAGAATTAGCTTTCTGCGCAGAAACGCAACTATTCACGCATGCGTATTGAGTTTCAAAAATAGGCTTAGCAAATTCACACGATGACGGAAATGGCGGAGAAGCCGTATTAGATAATTATGCAATTTAAATCAGTTTTAATTGTAATTAATTGTTGGATAACTTAAAAAATAGTTGGATTAACTGATTATGAATAGAAATAGAGCAAAATTAGGTAATTATTTTCGGATATTAAGAAATATTTTTGGAATAAAAATAATTTTTCCAATCTGGCATAGCATTAAGCAATTAAAATAGCTTTTAATCGCGATTAATTGTTGAATAGGGTAAATAGTAGTTAAATAAACTAATTCTGAATAGAAATAGAGCAAAATTAGGTTGTTATTTTCGGATAATTAAAAATAATTTTGGGTTTAAAATTATTTTTTGAACTTAATTTATTATTTATTACAGTGACGCAAATTTTGGAAAACAGAGCTAAATCAACAATTAACGGCTGAAATCAACGATGGAATTAGATGTCCTTCTGAATAGTACAAGCGATTCAATTGCATCATCTCAACCAACTTGTTCCTCCTTGGAGTCAGCGTTTCAACTTGGTCAAAACCCGTAAGTACTGTTTTCAGTACCTCTCTCTCGAGTAGCGATTTTGCAGGGGAAAGGGGAGGGTCATTTTAGGTCAACAGTTGGCTACTGATAATATCATGGTATCTGAAATTGTGAAAGGTCATTTATTAACCTTATTTTAACCAGGATTTTTAAAGTTTAGCTCCATCGCGTTCATTTTGCAAAATAATAATGTTCAAACTAGGTATAGTTATTCTGTAGCAAAACCCTGGTTGCATCTCGCGACCACCAAGGTCATAGGTCAAACTAGGGGACTTCCAAAAGGGAAATAGCAGCTCTTCCACTTTTGGTATCCACCCCCCCCCCAATAGTCCTAGACCCCCAAGTTAGTGTCCCTTTAAAATCAGTCAGTTTAGGCGTTCCATTTCACTGTCACTTTAAAGAAGCGTAGTTTTGTTATTTTGTTGAGACTGGGCCCAAGTAGGGGCGTAGCTGCTTATTATAGTAAAAGTGGCGCCTGGGTGACGTAATCAAAAGGCATTAGTTGATTAGGCCGGGCAGAACCCCTTTTTTTCTCTCCCTGGGTCCTCAAAAATACGCTCCTCGTGTTTCTGTCCCCTCGGATTAGCGCCGAGGCTTAGGTTAGACACTCGGAGAAGACCATTGGATGGCTAGCGTCAGGATAACCAGCCAAGAGAGTATTAACTGCCCACTAGCTGGCTGCCCCTCTCTCGGATTAGGGACCCGCCAAGGTCACGATGACCACAACATTTTAGTAGTTTGATTTCGATACTTGACCCTTCGATTCGCGACAAAGAAGCGGATTTTCGGCCCTCTACAACTTTGCAATGTTTTTTTGCCGCGCGATGCGTTAGAAAATGTCATCATGACCCTGAAGTATTTGCAACAAAGAAGCGGATTATCGGTCATCATGACCTTGAAGTAAAGTCGCCGAAATTATAATGTAAATTGCAATTTGCGCCCAAGTGGTCCACTGTCTTATAATACACCCAATATTCCATAATGAACTTTGAGAGCTCTTTCACTCGTGACGTGACGTCAGGGCCTAAACCAAACGTCACGGGTCTGTCTACCTTTGGCCATGTTTGATACCGCTTTGGCCTGTTCCGGAGAGAAGGCCAACCAGAAAAGCTTTCCTCTAGACTCAACTAGACGCTGACGGAAATCTGTTAAATAAATAAAAACATTAACTATATCAGGGTTGTTGTAGGAAAAAAGCACTTTGGGGGGAGGGGGAGGGAGTAAGAGGAGAGAGGAATGTCCAGCTCAGCTGTTGACCACCAAATCGAAATCCTAAGACCCCCACGCGCATTGATGGGGGGAGGCTTTAGATTACGCGGCGGCGATCTCCTTGGCGAGGGCCTTTTGTCCACCCACTAAAGGTTAATTAAGGTCAAACTAGCGCCAGTAAGTTAGACTAGGCGCTTCGTCGTCTTTCCCTCTATTTCTAAGGTCACCACGAATGTAGTAGCGAGTGACCTCAAATGGCTAGGAAGTAACGCGTGGGAGGAGGGGGGAAGTGACCCAAGGGGAGGGGAGAATGTCCAAAATAAGAGCTGGCTGGCATTAAGAGCCGCTTAGCTAGCCAGGTATTTTTTAGTGCTGGCCACGAGTCGAGTTCCCAGTTGAGGATTTTTATTTACTTGACGGATTTTAAGCCCCATAAGTAACCTAACAAACTTAGGTATATTTCTTAGTCAATCTTTGGTAACCATATCTAGCTAACGATTTTGAAAAGGCTCAGGGTCGGTAGTAATAATTTTTTTAAAACTGGACATTTGGCCAGCGACCCCCCCCCCCCGGCTTGGAATAAGTAAACTGGTCCATGACCATTGACCAGGGTGCGTCGTCTGCTAAACTAAAGAATGGGGTAGTTAAAATAGTTGAGAACTGGAGATAGTGTCTGGACTCTGGCTACCCTTGAATTTTATTAGTCACGTGGTCAAGTGGACCCCTGACCCCCCCCTCCGATTTAATTTTGAAACTGGTCATTTGCCCTGTGCCACCGCCTTATTTCCCACGCTGCTTTGTGTGACGTCACCTGTGCTATTTGTGCCCATATAACCAAAGCGGTACCAAACATGGCCATCACCGCCCACTTGCAAAGCTAAGCCCGTGACGTTGTTACGTAGGGTACTGACGTCACAACTGAGATAGCTCTCTATTGTGGATGGACTTACTTATTACGAAACTGAACTAATCTTTACTTTATAATTCTCGGAATATCATTCATAGTAAGAATAAGGTTTAAGCCCTTTGTTTCACCCGTGTGTCCCTAAACCCCTCCCCCCCCCCCCCGTGGTAACGGAATTATAAGTAGTTTCGAAAATCTAAAATAAGCTCCCCCCCCCTACCTTTGTAAGATTTATATGCAAATTGAGGTGGATTTTTTGGGTTTGAGGTATTTATAATCAGAGGTTGGGTAGAATTTTTTTTGCATAATTTCGGCGAAGGAACGTTTTTGGGTATAAGCTTGGGACTTCTAAAATTTAGTTTAATTTTGATGCGTCATTGCTGAAAAAATTTAATTTGTTATTTGTCTTTAGTTCAAGTCGTTTAATTAATTTTTATTTTCTGTTCTAGGTCTTTATTAGACCAAATGACGTCATCTAGTGGAAGTGTTTCTTCGAGGGGTCACGTTTGGCCATCATCGAGGGATCAAGGTTATGGCGGTCTAGCGCGCACTTAACGGCGCGGAGGGTCGCGGGAACCACATGTGACACGAAATGACACGACGTCGTCACTTTGGTTTCCGAACGCGTATAGTGAACTTAGTGACGCGTTTCAACATTCGCGATTGAACTTTGCGTGAACTTTGGTGTTTCAACGATTTGCCTGTGAACTTTCGGATTCGCGACGTGTTTTAACGATTTACTTACGAACTTGACGCCATTTTATCTACGAGTTCATCACGGATGTCGCCGAAAATGGGTTCTACGAGTTCATCACGGATGTCGCCGAAAATGGGTTCTACGAGTTCATCACGGATGTCGCCGAAAATGGGTGAGTACCAAATGATGCGCGCGCATTAACAAACTTTCGGCGCTGTTTTCAGTTCAGAACGCCGCGTACGCGTACTACCTATTCTTTCAAGTCAAAGCGCAGCGTCCTATAGTCCCTGACCCTCTTAGGCCATAGCTTTGCGTCCTATAGTCCCTTACCCTCTTAGGCCATCCATAGCTTTGCGTCCCATAGTCCTTTACCCTCTTAGGCCATCCATAGCTTTGCGTCCCATAGTCCTTTACCCTCTTAGGCCATCCATAGCTTTGCGTCCCATAGTCCTTTACCCTCTTAGGCCATCCATAGCTTTGCGTCCCATAGTCCTTTACCCTCTTAGGCCATCCATAGCTTTGCGTCCCATAGTCCTTTACCCTCTTAGGCCATCCATAGCTTTGCGTCCCATAGTCCTTTACCCTCTTAGGCCATCCATAGCTTTGCGTCCCATAGTCCTTTACCCTCTTAGGCCATCCATAGCTTTGCGTCCCATAGTCCTTTACCCTCTTAGGCCATCCATAGCTTTGCGTCCCATAGTCCTTTACCCTCTTAGGCCATCCATAGCTCTGCGTCCCATAGTCCTTTACCCTCTTAGGCCATCCATAGCTTTGCGTCCCATAGTCCTTTACCCTCTTAGGCCATCCATAGCTCTGCGTCCCATAGTCCTTTACCCTCTTAGGCCATCCATAGCTTTGCGTACCATAGTCCTTTACCCTCTTAGGCCATCCATAGCTCTGCGTCCCATAGTCCTTTCACCTGGATGATGATGTTCACATCAACACGTCATCTTGAAGCAATTGCAGGTACGGAGTCATTTCTTTATACCGCTGCAGTATATGCAGGATTAACTCTAAGTTTTTCTTTCACAGAAAGACCGTTCAACTCAAAAGAATGTCCTCGAGTTTTGACCTCTTAACTTTTTTAAGGTGAATTTAATTGGTACTTTAGAATAAGTCTATAAATATCCTGGGGTATAGATAAGATATTTTAGAATCTTTCTGATCGAACCCTAATCTTAACCCGTAGCCGTAGCTTGTGTTGGGAAGGCGGGCCTTGGCGAGATGTTTAAGGCTTAACTAGATTATAAGTTGTAACGTAGGGCTTTAGAAAAATGCGCCCCTCACCTTTTTTTAAGGTAGTACCTACCTGCACCGGCTTTGTTTTTAACTGAACAGAAAAAAAACCGCCTAATTTTTATTTTCTTTTTCTATGGAAGGGAAATTCTATTGACTCTATTCTCCGGAACAAGTCACATGGTCTCGCTATTAAAATGCTCTACACACCAAGCTTCCGCGGAAGTATACGCGATGTAAAACGTTCATAGAGAAAGAAATAGTAGAATAGCTGTTTTTGTGGTGGTGGGATGGAAAGGTTAGCTCGGGTTGTCTGTTTTAGCGTCTTTCTATGGCTTAGAGAGAGACTGGGAATCAACTTAGGGACTTTGAAAGGCTTAGCCAATCAGGAATGAATATATTTTTTTGTTTCATCCACGGGCTTGTAGAGCTAGTGGGGGAGGGATTTAATGTAATTAGAATCGAGCAAAGGTTGACCTTTCAACACCGACCTCACCTCCCTTCTTTTTTTTGGGGGGGGGGGGGGGGTATTTTGCTGTAGGTATAAGAAATAACGGTAGTTCAATCGTAATACCATGACGAGAAAATGTCCCATATATACTAAGTCACATTTTTCACTAAAAGTCACTTTTCCAAAAATTAGTTACTAAATGTCACTTTTTTGGATTAGCGTTACACCAAACTTTGGAGGCTCGTAACTCGGGTTCTACTGGAGATACGGATCCCCGTACCTTTGAGTATGCTATAGTCTTATTTGTCCCCCATCCAACCATACTAAAAACTTAGGGATACGACAAACAGGGGCCGAGTAATTAAGGAAAATGTTCGTCAACTTATGGTATCGTCATACTTATTCTTATTACTTATGATTTTAACTCTGAACTTTGTAGGCCCACAACTCTTGTTTTATTGGAGATACGGGGATCTCCTTTGGATATGTTATAGTCCTATTTGCTCCCCATACAAGGATACTTTAAACTTGAGGCTACCTCAATATCGTCGTCAACTCATTTTTGTCACACTTATTGTTATTGGGTCACTTTTGATTTTAACTCTGAACTTTGGAGGCCTATAAGTCTGGTTCTATTAGAGATAGGGGGATGTCCTTTGAGTATGTTATAGTCCAATTTGTCCCCCATCCAACCATACTAAACCAGGGTTCGTACACGACCTGGAAAACCTGGAAAAGTCAGGGAAATTGAAAATGGGCCTAAAAGGTCAGGGAAAAATATATTGGTGGGAAATTGGTAGTCTGAATAACAGCATATCCTATACCTTTTCAACTTGCACGATTAAGCCTATATTTTAAAGTAGGCAAACTATATGGCTTGAAGCGTCTGTCTTTATGAGGCTATGAAGATGGACGTCTTTGAGTTCGGGTTCACAACCTTGCAGTGTTAGTGGTCAATTTAGCGAACACAATTCTTTTCATCAGCATACGTATAAGCCTATATTTTAAAGTAGGCAAACTATATGGCTTGAAGCGCCTATCTTTATGAGGCTATGAAGATGGGAGTCTTTGTCAAAAACAATTAGGGCTACGACAAACAGGGGCGGAGTAATTTAGCAAAATTTAAACAAACAACCCCGTCCATAGGAATAGCATTACGCTAAACTTTGGATGCGGCTAACTCTTTTTTCACGATTTCTAACTAAGCGATGTTTCTCTGGTCACAAACTTGTCACGGGGTCAAGGAAATAGGGTTAACCGGCGGTCAAGTCGTAGAATTTAAATCGTGAAAGGGGGGGGGGTAAACAGCCGGAAGAAAGGTTAATTCGTAAGAGATTCCTTATTTGTAAGGTAATCCAGGCAGGGGCTAAGGAAATCTTTGCATTTTTAATAAAGATTGTTCTTTCTTTCTTTGTAATTACAAAAGCTTCGGGGGCGATGGGGTAACTTTAGCCCCCTCTTTCTCAAAATCACTCCCCCCCACCATCCCCGGTTTGGTTCCCATTTATACAATGTAGGAACGGGAAAGGGTATATTTGATACCTTAAAAGCTAGCTTGAAGACAACGGCGGGAGGGGGGCATCGTTTTAAGTAATGTGGTCAAGATAAGTATGGTTATTATTATTGACAGGGGAAGGTCAGTACGGCTAAAGTGTGAAGGAGGTCAGGGATTCAGGAATACACTATTTCGATGTAACTAAGAAGGGTTAAAGGCTCGGTGGCGAAACTCCGCCTTCATCTCGCTTTTTGACGCCTGCGCTGTAGTCTTATTGTATCATGAGAGTGCGTGCCCCTTACTGAGGGTTTCCTACCCCCTTAAGGTCTATTGAACACGATTGAAATTATTTTTTTCTTTCTTTTGGCGGCGCTTTGTTACTTTTGGGTGTTAGGTTATTTATGGTTCTTGTTCTACCCCTTAGTGTATTAGACGTCGAAACCGCCGTTAAATAATGTAAGGTATACAAAGTAGGTATAGAAGAGTGGCGCTTTTCGCGAGTATTGTCAGCCAGGCGCAGCGTATAAAATCAATGCGATAGATTAGGCGCAATTTGTAAGAACACGCTTACCGTAAAAGCGAATAGAATTAAACGGACAGCGAATCTTAATTGGTAACTTATTTTCCCAATTCCGCCATAATATATTAAATATTAATGCAAAGGCCGCATGCACCGTCGTCGTCGTCTTACTAGAATATTTTTGGATAAATTGAACGTATTCTCTCTCTCGCGTGTAACGTGTTTCGCCTTTTCTCACGACACGACACGACACGACACTAACAGATCGGTGCACGGTGGATCCACGCGAAATATTATAGCATACTAATCAAAAAGACACGCCAAAGTATTACCGTAACCTACACCTTTTCGATTCGTGACGTCAGCCGTTTTAACGCCCGCCATACGCGTCTTGAACGCTATAAGCGTGACGCACTCGCCAGTCCACTCCGTCCTGGGTGAAGTTCAACTGTCGAAGTTGTATTATTATATCGTAGCATGCATGCAGTAAAGAAAGAAGGAGATTGTTGGATGTTTTACATTTATTAAGCCGTAACTTCTAGTTGCGTAATGTTGTGGCGGGGGGGGGGGTGGGGGGGATCCTCTGATAATACGTACGAGAGTTTGTTGATAGTAATGTCCCTCACTACCTACCTGAGAGGAGGACTCGCCGCTCGCCTTTCTCTCTTAATGATCAGTTTTTCCCCCAACCTTTACCTTTAATGGTGTACAATGCGGATATACTTACAAGTATACACGTCACCCCTTCTGCTGGCTCGCTCGATTATTCGAAGCTTTTGTTACCCCGTCGAAATTTTATTTTTCTCATTTCATTTTAATGACGTCCGTGCAGTGCATGGAATTACGGATTTTTTTTAAAAAAGTACTTTGTCGCTTACAACATTAACAACTGTAAGCCGAAATTGGTTAAGTTAGGAGGGCAAGAAGTGATATCTATATTTTAAAGGGAGAAATTATATAAATTCATTCATCCACATTTATAATCTAGCTCTTTATCTTCAGTCCAAACGTAACGTAGCCTGTTCGGACTGTTAATCCCCCCCCCCCCACTAAATTACAACAACCAGCATCTCATTGGTTCAAGTTGAAAACTCGCGTCAGCGCGACGAAAATGACTTGTATTTTCCGACTGAGGAGAGGCAGTAAACAAAGAGAGTATAGGGGAGTAGTGGACTGTGGAAAGAGGGGAAAATCTTGTTGCTCTTTTCTACCGCGCATCTTCAATGCGCAGTACCGAGGCATTTTCGTTTGAGACATTAAACGGTATCGTAGGTGGCGCGACTGAACCGGAAACTCCCTCGTACCACTAGTATAATTTAGGGGGCAACATTGTAATTTAGCCTTGTGGAGCGGGGGAGCTTCCACTCCTCCCCCTATACTCTCTTTGCAGCCCGGTGGCCTCCTTTTACATCCCCCCCTCCTTGTATTTTTTAAAAGGGGGGACTGGGACTATGGCGCCCGGCGAATTAATACTTAGGCATCTTCTCCCTAATAAACTAGATATCACTTCTTGTAGGTTAGGGTCGAATGTAAATAGCCCCGTGACGTGATTGGTCGTATTATTCCGCGTATGTTTCACCTTCTCTTGATGTTAATTTTCGGCCTCTTTTTCTGGCTCATTTAATTTTGGTAATCTTGACCATACATTTTAGAAGCTAGGATTTTAAAGCTATAACCTTAAAACTGTCATAAATACTCGGGAGTCGGGACATATTTACTTACCTAAAGAACGTCGAAATCTCTCTCTCTCGTCTCCCTCCGCCGTTTTACCACCATCCCTAGTAGTTGCGTAGCGGGGCGGGGCGTGGCCAAGACCTATTCCCCCCCCCCGTGCCAAAGAAAACGGAGGGGGGGGGGTTAAATTTTAGGAAGAAAATCATGTTATATTCGTCTGTTAAAAACGTAAACCGCGGCGATGAAACTGACTGAATATATATTCCAAGGCGTACGTTAATGTATGCTCTTGTTAATGTTGGTTGTACACTATAGGTGGTGGTGTACTTGGTCCCTTGTTTCAAATGGCGTAGGCGCCTACTTACTTTTAGGCCTTTTATAAGGGGATACGTCGTCCGTTTACAAAAGGACAATCTTACAAGATTAAGCGCTTTATAGAGAGAAAGGGGGGCCGGGGGGAGGGAGTACAAAAGGGGTCCGTGCGGTTGAGCCCACTATTCCAAGGGAATGGGGCAGCTTTGGTTTCGGGGTAAGGGGGGGTAGCTAAACCCTCTACCGACTAGGCCCTCTTATCTAGTTTACACAGGCACTAGAATATTTGAAACAAAAGTAAAAGATATACCTGCCAACTAACCTACCAAGGAGAAGTGAAGCTAGATTTTTTCACGCCCTACTTTTCGAACTATTTTGGCGTGTTCAATTAAAACAAACCACTTTTTTAACCCTTTATGAAGGGTCCAGGGGTGGGGGGAGGAATTGTTCAGGACCCACACAAAATTCAAACCCGGTTGTTATTAAAAATGATGGCGGTTCATTTTTGGACCATGCGTTGATTAGAAGTAACTTAGCTTGGACCAAGAGGAACAACCGTTTCACTCTCTCTCACTCTCTCTCTCTCTCTCTCTCTCTCTCTCTCACTCTCTCACTCTCTCTCTCCCTCTCTCTCCCCCTCTCACACTCTCTCTCTCCCTCTCTCTCTCCCCCTCTCTCCCTCTGCCTCTCTCCCCCCCCTCTCTCTCTCTCTCTCTCTCTCTCTCGGCTCTTTTATCTGTTTTCTTATTATCTGTTTCGAAGCGGATAAAATGTGTTTCTTGTTGTTCAAAATCCTTCCTTCCTTCCCTCCTTCTTTCTTCAAAACTTTCTCCGTGATTAATTTTAAACTCTGGAGTTGTAGTGAATGTTGGCTTGTCTTTTGTAACTCTTCCGTTTTGTACTCTTTAAGCCCCCACCCCAAAATTGGCGTAGAAAAACTGAGCAAGCTACTCAAAGACTACAGGGGGGGGGTTTAAGTTTAAAGTCGATATTTCGGGTTCAAATCTAGTGGTTTTAGAAGGAATTTTCTTCATTCATCCTATGGGAAATCTTTTATAGAAATTGCCAGCATTTTTTTCTTGTTGTTTGTTGTTGCTTACTGGTCAAGGCGGATGGCGGTTTAAATGACCTGCAAAGAGGAACAACCATCTTGAGGGAATAACTTTTCCATTTTAATAAAACCGCAATGTCAATAGCGACAAAATTATTTTTGATAAGGTGAATTTTTTAAATAATTTATTTTTAAATTATATTCTATACATTTAAACAATCCTGGATGGTGCGCTAGAAATAAGTTACTACAATATTATAAATATTTGTCTTAAAACTAGCAACGATTTTATTTAATAGGTCAATTTAAGGTGGGGGGGGGGGTTTGAGTAGAGTTTGAATTTTAAAGCCGTCGGCCGTCTGCTTCTCCGGGTTTATGGGGTCATATTGGAACGAGGTGAAGGGAGGCCGAAATGTTACGCTATCCCCCCTTTTTTTACGAGGAACAATTTTTACGGGTGTCATGGAAAGTTATTGGGATCCTAAGGCCCTACAACATTTATGGCATTCACCGCGTCAAGAAAAAAATATAAATAAAATTTTAGGTTGTCTTAAAACTACTCAGTATAACCAGGCTAACCTAAGTCCAGTTACTTATTTCGCCTGTCCCCGAAAAGGCAGCCATTTTGAAAATGGTCTCGTAGTAATTTTTAAATATACTCAACATTCTGGGAACTAAAATTGGGGGGAAACTCTGGAATTAATCATCATTTAGCATAGATTTAAATGAACGAAAATAAAAACTATATAATTTATTCAGTGTTTATAAATAAATAAATACATTTTTATTTTGGTAATTCCATTGCTGATAAATGTTTATCGGTTGCTAAAACGCAACAGCATTTATTGCGGCAAAGCGTGGCTGGTAGTTTCGAGAAGACTCGGTTGCTGTAGGACATGCAATGTTTGTTGCATTGGGCGCAGTTCACGTTCACGAGATGTTCTGCCAAAAATAAATTCGTCAAATTAAATTAATCTATCGGGAATTGAGTTTTTTATTCGTTTCCGGTAAATAACTGCTGGGTTTAAGATTAATGGAAACGGAAATTAGTCGGGTACGATCGAGAAAGGTATGCTGGGAAGGGTTGGGTTGGGGTGAGAGGGGGAAAGGGGGGGTTCGAGTTTATTAATTAAGAGATGGAGTTAATGTTTACTTAATTGGATACTGCATCCGGATAATTCCATTCGACAATTAGCGTCGTCGAATTTGTCCATGTAATGTAGTCTAGCTTCGTGTACCAAATATTCGCACTTTTTATTGTTCTCTCTGCAAAGATCTAAAGAAAGTTCAGCTATTTATAGTTCAAAGTCCATCACCCGACTCCGTTCCAAAATGGGTTGCCAAGTACGTAATAATAATTTTACCCCCACGAGTTGCGAATTAAATTAACAAACTCAATTAAATTAGCCTTTGTTAAATTTTCTACTCAAAATTTATTTCCTTCGGTCCTATAATGTTAACCCTTTTCGTTTCATAATTTACTTACAATCATCGCCATTTTTCCGAATTTGAAATAAGTTTAAATTGAATGTAAAACACAACGCCGAAGCCAGTCGCAAGAAATGCATAATTTATTGTAGTAAAAGTATATACCGCGCTTGTAATTTCGCATTTAGTCGCGTACAACTCGTACCACCACCACCACCACCACGCGAGTACTGTAGCTTTGATGACGCGTAATCAGGGCTGGCTTTTGTAGGAAGGAAGGAATCGGGACATACCCCTCCTCCCATCAATGTACACGCGCGACTCGCGAATGATGGTTAAGCCATTAAACTAATGTTGATTTTATTTGTATTGCGAATAAAGCTGCCAATCTTTCAGTTTCGATGAGAGGAGACAATTATATTTATTCGATAGCGATTCTCATCTCAGATTTTCAAGGACAATTTTGTTGTATTTGTGTTAATTGGACGCGGTTTTAATTGGATTGAATGGTGAAAAATGTCAGTCTGGATAATAGAGTAATGGCACCTTCCTGCCTTTGGCTGCGTTATGTTCTATGAGAAATTAACACCAAGTGCCACTAGTCAATCGCGAACTTGTCAGAGAGAATAAACACGTTAAAGGACTTATAATAGTAACCGGAAAAATGAAGAAATTTATTCTTTGAATGAGTACCTAACGGGGTAAAGTTAAAAGGCTTAGACTGAAGTTAAGGTGAAAGAATATAGGCTTAGGTAGTTTTAAAAAATAATATTAAATTTTAATTTTGATTCGAAATTAAACGTAGTCACCGTCATTTGTGAAAGAGTAGTATTAAGTCAGCGAGCGTAATTTTTAACATGTGATAATAATGGTATAGCAGCTGCGGAGTTAGTGTATGGTAGACGTTGCTCCGTGTTTTTATGGGATATCCGTCTAGAAATACGACGGGGAATTTCATTCAATAAAATTGTAGCGCCAACGACACTGCTTTTTTTAATGCATTATTAATCAATATTGCTCGCGCGTTTATATTCGGTTATCGGTTATTGGATTGACTAAGGCGGAAATGCCGCGGCCAAACTCCAACGTATTCTTTTTATTTATTTTTTCAGTCATTAAGGTTTTTTAAGTAATGGGTGATAATAATTTATTGTATAATTACTAGCTCGTCAGCGTGTCTTTGATTTTCTAAGTGTATTAGGAATGTTCCTCAAAAGAGGGAGTGCTACGCGCTCTCTCTGTACGCGACTCGTGATTGGATGAGCCCTTTCCATTAAAATAGTGAGCTCATTCCTGCTTGTAAAATTAAATCTATTCCTGTTTGTATTTTATGTTGAGGACATATGACGCGAACGGGTAACGTTAAATCCTGGGATATCGGTTTGAATGAAGCAACGAGTTCTTTCTTTGGGAAGTGAGTCGGTTTTAGAGGGATGGGGTCTACTCTCTAGAAGGGAGAGAAAGCAATCTTCCACCGCTAGGGGGATCAGCCCCCCCCCTCCTCCATCAAGCCTCATTAAGTAAAGTCGTGTCGGCAGGGGTCATCCCTGGCAGTCAAGTTTACGACCCTGAGACACCCCCCTTTCCCCCCCCCACACAAGAGTGTATACGTAGGAGCTGTCCGTGTCAAACCAAGTTTACAAAATGATTTTATCTCGGCAAGTCTTACTTGGGGTCTATATACATATATATTTCAAAGGCTTATAACGCTCAGTATCGAATACTCCCGTTGAGATGGGGTGGGGGAAATCATTACTTTAGCCTGAATTCGCGCCATGACGGGAATGTAGTTGCGAGAATTGCTAAGGTGCAGGGCCCAAAGGGAAACGTCTTTTGGTAAAACCTTGAAATGTTTTGAATTGCGGACGGAAATTATATTTATTTTAAATTTAAGCCACCGCGCGTTGTTGGTTTTATTTTAATTTTAATTTAATCTCGATTTATCGCGTGTCCGGGGTGACGATTTGAATTTGGATTGGCGTTACCGCTACCCTGGCACATCTCACGAGGGCGCTCTATCTGTTTTTATTTGAAAGTCTTATTCAAACTGTGCTCGGTCGATTTTCGACTTGAAAACTACTTTTTTTTAAGGTTTTTTGCCATTGGTTCTCCCTCCGCGCCTTAAAATTCCGTTTCGACTCGGTCTTACACTCTTTTTGCTCGTTTTACTTTAAACGAAAAATCCTTCCGCGAAACTCCACTTTCGCTGGACGTGTCAGCGTTACTCGATGTAAATGGTTACATAAACGACTTGTAGGCATATTTACGAAGGGTCATACTTATGGAACGTATCACTTATAAACTTATGGTACTACTCTTATTCCCCTTCTGTATTATTTTTTATTTTTATTTTTAAATTCTCTAATTTTGATTATTACAGTTTTGTAGGCGCGTATTTTAGTTTCTTAACCATTTCTTCGAGCAACTATGAGTGGGGCTTCCCCCCCCCGGGGGTCTTATTTTTATTCGCCCCATAGTCGAACGAGCGAGCGGGGTTTTTCCCCACGCCTGATTTTTATTTAAAATAGACTGGAAAATATATAAAAGTTTTGAAATAACCCCCGGTATCATCCAACGACCTTTTAACCCATCTGCCCTTTTTTATGATCATATGTTTTTAGTCCAGGAGCCCGGGGGGGGACGGGGGTAGTACCTCCTAAAATATGTGTTTTTTCCCCCAATATTTTACTATCATTTGGCGTTGTTTTTGGGCTAGAACTTAAACTCGATGGAGCGGTTGGAATTTTGATTGGCTCTAACGGATGATTGGTTATCTTTAAGCTGCTTTCTAGTTTCTACTTAGCCTATAAGTTTAAAACCGGATCTCTAATAAGTTTGACGCGACTTTATCGGTTCCGTTTAAATTAGATTGCCATGAATTGTTTTTGGTGATATGCGCCTAGAGGTTGGCTTTATATGTAGCGCTGTACAGTTGGACTTTTAGGAGAGCCTACTTTACAGGGGCGAGGGGATTTGCGGGGAAGCTTACTTTACAGGGGCGAGGAATTTTGTGGGGAAGTCTAACTTGCAGGGGCGAGGGGTTTTGCGTAGAAGTCTACTTTACAGGGGCGAGGGGATTTGCGTAAAAGTCTACTTTACAGGGGCGAGGGGATTTGCGTAAAAGTCTACTTTACAGGGGCGAGGGGATTTGCGTAGAAGTCTAACTTACAGGGGCGAGGGGATTTGCGTAAAAGTCTAACTTACAGGGGCGAGGGGATTTGCGTAAAAGTCTAACTTACAGGGGCGAGGGGATTTGCGTAAAAGTCTAACTTACAGGGGCGAGGGGATTTGCGTAAAAGTCTACTTTACAGGGGCGAGGGGATTTGCGTAAAAGTCTACTTTACAGGGGCGAGGGGATTTGCGTAAAAGTCTACTTTACAGGGGCGAGGGGATTTGCGTAAAAGTCTACTTTACAGGGGCGAGGGGATTTGCGTAGAAGTCTAACTTACAGGGGCGAGGGGATTTGCGTAAAAGTCTACTTTACAGGGGCGAGGGGATTTGCGTAGAAGTCTACTTTACAGGGGCGAGGGAATTTTGCGTAGACGTCTACTTTACAGGGGCGAGGGAATTTTAGGGAAACCTACTTTACAGGGGCGAGGGAATTTTGCGTAGAAGTCTAACTTACAGGGGCGAGGGGATTTTGCGTAAAAGTCTACTTTACAGGGGCGAGGGGATTTTGCGTAGAATTCTACTTTACAGGGGCCAGAGAGAGTCTACTGGGTGTAATTGGTTATCAGTTATATTTTCCACTGAATAGCTTATGTAGTTCAAATTAAGTTGAAAAGTTTTAGACAAGAGGCAATTAATGTTAATTAATTAATTAAATAATTGTTGGTAATAAAATGGACATGCAATTATTGGTCACGAGCGAGTAATAAAATTTATATATTGGGGAATGGGGTGGGGGGGGGGTGAAAGAAATCAATGATTAGCGTGGACGTAGATTGGATGTCTTTTAATATCTAGCACGTTTTTAAGGGTGTACTATATCTTATAGCCAGTGGGGGGGGGGGTCACGTGTCAAGCCTAACAAGGCCTCTCTTTTCCGCCCTTTCAATCATCTCGCTCGCTTCAGGGACGAGATACGTTAAGGGGGATAGGGGGGGGGAAGGGGAAGGGAAAGGATAAGAATGACTTTATTACTATGGCTCCTAATCAAGCGACCAGGACAGGGATATCACGTGATATTTCCCGTCTTTTATTATCCAATTGGCTCTTGGCGACCCCGACAACTCGACGCCTACATAATATTCCCCTGTAAAAATCTACGAGCTTTCGAGGGGTCCGCTACTACTCCCCTGCCAATTTATACTCTATTATGTTAAATTCCCCGAATAAGTTGACCGACGTTGTCCAGCCCCTCTGAAATAAGTTCTTTTAAATTAAAGCCCGCGATGTTCTTTTCACATCGTAAAGATCTTTCAAATATCTATTTGGAAAATAGTTTAGTACCTTCAATTTTGATCTTATAGCTCTACTTCCATTTGTAGGTCTAAATAGGCCTAAATAGGTCAAATAATTTACGGGAGAAATAACCTTAAAATACTGCTATTAAAGTCACTTAATAATATTTTTTAAGAGTCGTGTCAAATTTGCCGAGGTTGTTTTTTTATTATTTCTCCGATATTAGAAATCTGCCATCAAGCTCATATTTCACCTGTTGTAGGATACAATGTATTATAATTGACGTTTTTAGGCCTTTGTTTGGTATATATACACGCTAGAATAATTTCACTTGGCAGCGCTAATAAAGCCTTATGTTCGAAATACCTGTACAAATATACCGGCGTAAGTTGACCCTGAATGCAATATAATCTACAGGTAAAGGCCTATTAATAAACCAAAAAAAAATCGGAATTTAAACAAATGGAGTATCAGAAATTTAGGCGATCGTTGCGGCGCATTGATACGTAACGCTAAATCTTATATGGCAAGAGAAAATAGACGGTGCATCAACTTATACCGGACATAAAAGGTCAATTATCGCGTGGAGATTTTATTATTTTTTTTTGTTCAAGATGGACCTTTTTAATATATAAATTAATAAAATGAAGCTTATGAAAAGTAGCGGCGAAGTTGTCCCCCTAAAATGGTCTATGTAACTTTTAATATGCCTGTCTGTCAAGTTGCATGGGCGGCTGGCTCACTTTGGGATAAACACTGTATCCAATATTTTCAACGTTATCAGCGTGTGAATGAAGGGATATTGGGGGGAAGGGGGTTTAAGAGGTAAGTGGGGGACCGGAGGAACCACCCCCCTGTAGCTTTGCAAGCGTTAACCCTCGTGCATGCAGTGTAGG
This sequence comes from Phalangium opilio, assembly GCF_054372755.1. NCBI lineage: Eukaryota > Metazoa > Arthropoda > Arachnida > Opiliones > Phalangiidae > Phalangium > Phalangium opilio. Next base: position 10,472,302 of record NW_028324187.1, on the reverse strand, counting down.
CTCTCTCTCGTTTATGATTGGTGGGGCGCGGGTGGGCCCATCACGAGCTATCTATTGACTTTTACGTTATATTCTTTATTGCTGTTATTATTATTATACCGGGGGAAAAGCCCCCCTCCTTTACCTGTCATTGCAGCTAGGGGTAAAACCAAATACCATATTTCACTCGCCATCCCCCCCACCCCCACCTCGCTCTCTCTCTCGCTTATCAAAGTATATATATTCCCCTCCATATACGCCCAGTTCGGACTATAGCCACCATCGCGCATGCGCTGTCTTTTATTATAAGTTCTAAATTATACCTAGTATCTGTTTAACCCAATTCCGATATAGAAAACCGAAATTGATAAAAACTAGGCATAGGCCTAGGCCTAGGCCTTGGTAGATAAGTTTGGGAAAATAATTCGACTGTATATATGGTTACTGAGAAATATCTGTTTTTATTGATACGAAATAAGTTATTTTATACAATCCTTAGAAAAAAAACCCCCTGCACAAATCTGTAAAAAGAAAAGCCAACTCATAAAGCGGAAGTCGTAATCTGAGGAAATATCTTCTTCACCTTGATCTCTCTCTGTAAAACGAAACGCGTTAAGGTTAGAGTTAGAGTTAGGGTTAGCGCGTATGGTCTTTTTCAAAAGCTTAGCTCCTCGCGCTCTTTAAAAACAAAAAGGCGCGAAAGTAGAAACCGCGCGTGCGATTGTAAAAAATAAAAAAAAAAAAAAAATGCGGGAAAATCCGCGCGCAACTTATTGCACGTGGATTACGAAGAGGAATTGGCGGGAAAGTAGTATATAGGCCTAGGTGTGTGATACGGGTAAGAAGATGGCGCGATGACGTAACGTTAATGGCGCGAATACGGGTTTATCTGGGCGCCTGTAGTGTAGTGTTAGTGTATTGCAGGCTCAATTTGAAATGATCTCTTTTATTATTTGAGGGAATCGAAAGATATATATATATATACTTCTTTTTATTTCGCACAAGTACCGGGGTAACGGTATCTTCATTTATGTTTAAGTAGTTGGAAAGAATGGAAATAAAGTCTTTATTCGATAGATCGAGGCTCTCTCTCCCTTTCTTCTACGCCCATTGACGTGGGAAAGTGAACTGAATTGGTGGTGGCCTCGGACCTTTATTAGTTTCATTTGGGTGAATAGAAGAAAAGCCCCGGACATACATCGGAGTAGGAGGGAGGGGGGAGCTGGGTGTTGTAATGTAAGTTGGAGTTTCTAAGGGTCTGGTTGGTTGGTGATCTCGGCGAAATCGTAATTGAATAGGGCCCAGCGTTACAACTGCATGCAGCCCCCCCCCCTTTGAAAAAAAGCAGATGTCTTCCTTCTTCTGCACTCGCAACTTCCTTTCTTTTATACCCCGCGCTTCGGATATAAGACTTGGCCGGCCAGTTTGACGCGTGCAGTGCGTGGTGTGGTAGTGTGTCCACGAATCTAGACTGTACTCGCACTAACATTTTCCCTGAAAAGATAAAAAAACATGTCTTCGTATTTTGTGTCTATTTTTGAACCTGAAGTATAGGCCTAGGCCGAGGGGGGGTAGACGCTCTGTATCTCTATGCACACCTGTTTTCGAAATACTTCAGCTTTGACAGTGCATTGAGTTCAAAGCCTTCGGAACTCAAACAGTTCATCTTTGACAGTGCATTGAGTTCAAGACATATTGTACACCCGAGTTCTCGAGTGTCTTCCCCCTCGGCCTAGATACGCCCCCCCCGGCAGATATTGTATTTTTTCAGATCTCAATTGACCTTAGCGATTTTTAAGATATTCTACCGATAATTTAGGCCAATTACGCGGTGATTTAGATTAGACCCTGTAGAGGAACTGCGTGCTAGTTTATTTTGTGGTAGTATTAGGGAGCCATCTTGGCAAATGGCGGATATTAGAAAAGAAGTAATCGAACCTCAATTCCAGCCACTTCAATTGACCACCGACTTGGAACTAGAATTTGGAATTCACCTTCCAATAATGTTATTTATTTATTTATTTCTACAAGTAGTTTCTTTAACTGGAAAACTTAAATGTGTAGGTACTGATAACTTTTCAAATATTCGCCTGTTTAGCCCGCTTTTCGGTCGGTTTAAATAAATTTGAAAGCCCCTGATCGCCGCCGCTGAATAAAAAAAACTTCCCTCCAAAGCTTTTAAATTTGGTTAAAAACTTTTCACTTTCAACCCGACACTTAGCACCCGTTTTTTTGCTTAAGGTTGGAAAAAGTGCTAAGGATGATAATATATACTTTTTTGTTGGCGTATTTTTTAAGTGCAAACGTAAAAAAAACTCCGTGTATATCATCACACATGAAGCCATAATTTCTTTGGGCAAAAGTGTCGACGAAAAGATTTTAAGTTGGATGAAAATTAGACCCAAATACCAAGAAGTGATATCTATTTTACTAGGGAGAAGGTATAAATTCGCGTGCCCTTTTCTAGCTCTTTATCTCCAGTCCAAACCAACGTAGCCTCCCTTAATATTTTGAAAGGGCAGTGCAGTTTCTATTCCTTTTGGAGTATTTCTCGTCTAGGTCGAGTTCTTCTTCTTTTTCTTTCCCTGTTGCTCCCGAGACCCCCTATCTTATATTTCCGGAAGGATGAAGGCTTTTGGCGTTAAGGGGTGGGTGAGGGGATGAGCCTATGGTATGGTATGGTATGGTAGGCGCTATGGGTCGATGGAGCAAGGATCTTTTGGCCCACGGCGTGTTAATGGAATCGCCGACCTTTCCCCCCCAACCCCTCCTCGACTCCAGTCTTCTACGCTCTCTCTCTCTCTCTCCTATAGCTGCGGGCAAGGCTTACTCCTGGTGCACTCTGGCCCCATCGACTCACTCGTAGTGCCACCAGCTTTCTACAAAGATCTTCTTACGTCGAGGGGGGAGGCGAGGATGGGTGAGAGTGCACCAGCTAGCCGCTTAGCCTATAAGGAAATAATCCGAAGGGTCCGTTCTCTAAGCGACAATCCCGCTCCCTCGCTCGCTATGACCCCTAGCACTTCGGGGGTCATCATCAGACTCTCATATCCCCCCAAACAGTACCCTGCAGTAAAAATCAAAGGACAGAGTATATGCAAGAAATATTAAGTCTTACCATCCTATAGAGAGCTTTCACTTGAGTTTCGTGACATAATTTACGCCGCCATATTGGTGGTGGGTTTAAAGCTGAGACCGCACCAACAATATGGCTGGCTACCAGAGCAGCGCCGGTAAGACTTGGGAGGGTGTGGCCACGTACTACTATCTCATCTGAAAGCTCTCTATGTCGGTGTAGTCGAGTTTTAGGTATCGAAATTTATTCCGTACTGCTTTCAAATGTTTGGGGTGAAATTAGGCCTCGGTGTTTAATTGTACAAATAAAGAAATAGTACGCACATTTAATTGAACATTGATTTAATGTAGGCGTATATTTAATTAAACTTGAAATTATAAGAGTATGAAGTAAGTGGACGAGCTTCGTTTAACTATGGATGTTAATGAGTTTAATTTAAATGTCACTAATTGTTGAGGCGTTTAAAATGAATAGCGCCGCTGCTTTTAAAGTAAAGGCGCGATATGCAGTTTCTTTTGAAATGAATATTTCACCCGTTAACATTGAAGTTATTTTATTGAAGACCCCCCTGTAAGAATGAAGGACGCTGCATGGGAAAAGGCTTAGGTTCTAAGCGTAAGAAGCTGCGAAGAGTTTCTATTTTCTCGTCTGCACTCTGCACTGCAGTGCGACTGTGTACTGTGTAGGCTCAGGCTGTGTTGTTACTTGTAGCAGTAGCAGCAGCAGCTCCTCGCGTCTCTGAGTAGTGAAGGCACTGAGCTATCTCGTCTGCTAGCTAGCTTTACTGGCCTTAGGCTGTAAGGCGGAGGCGGCGTATGTTTCGATTAGCGAGGAGGGGCGAGAGCCCCATGCTTTTACCCCCATCAGCTTTCTTCAACAAGTGGCGGGAACCTGTTGAAAGGGGCACTACCCCCACCCCTACTCCTATCCACCCTTCGGAAGATGCTGATTCCTAAGCCTGTGCTCTCTTTCTCTCTCTCCCTCTCTCGGAGGTTTTTTTTTTTAACCTAAGATTGCGCTACCTTAGCAAGGCCTAACTCAATTTGATTTAAAAATACGCCGATTGCCGCCTTTGGCTTTGCTTCAATTTAAAGGTTGGAAAAAAAATCTGATGGGGTAAGATCTCCCCCCCCCTCCGCGTCATCTCCGGGGGTTCAGGCTTAGTTCGCGCTATTGTCTTGAAATATATTTTAAATATCTCAACTTAAATAATATTTCATGTTTAGTTTTTATATTTTTCAGTTAAGAAATTAACAGTTGTTAAAATGAATTAAGATTGAATAATCATTGACGAATGAATAATTATAATTTAATGCGAACATGATCAAAGGATAGGGGTTAGATTGAATGATGCATGGGGAAAGAAGATGATTTTATACGGTAATAACTCGCGATAAAAATAGTACCTTTTCTTTAAAAATAAAAAGGGGTTTCAAATTTAACGATTGAATTATTGGAATTTGGACGACTGAAGTTCTTACAAAAAAGATGATGGGATGGGCCGGCAATCGTTTGAATTGCTGCGCAGGGTTTGTCTTAAATGTCAAATTTTACTTAACACCACAAGGCTATAGACTGAATATAGAATTCGTCCGTGCTGTCTTCCATTTTTGAATGTTCTAACGGGTGGTGACACTGATCATTTTTTGTCCCCACTTTCTTTATACTCCCCCTCCCTTTTCAATATACCGAAATATTTAATTAAATTTTAGACCAGCCTTAATTTTAATTGCTGGTTACTATAGGACACCCGGTACGCAGTCGTGGTCAATTTTAGAGTGGAATCAATTGAACGTGTTAAAAACCTTGAAGGGGAAATTATATATATACTTGAATGGAAAGGGTCTGGAGGGTGGGGGGTAGAGAGGGGTTGGGGGTATTGGTTTCTGAAAATAGAGCGGGCGTATTCTTGGACGTTTCTCTAAACGCCAACTTGTTTGCTCTCAGAGAGAGAGAGCGATCTATTACCCGAATTGGAGGAGGGTGTATTCTAGGGTGCGTGGTGGATTGGCTTTGGCTTCCCGGGACAGGGATAGGGATAGGGTGGCGGTGGGGGTTAGGGTTCGCCAACATCTTTACGTTGAAACGTGTAAACATTAGTTTCGCTTCCAACCCATTTCTCCCGTATATCCGGTTGGTTCACGAAGGTTACGACGGACCTTCTACGCTGACAAATTGCTCTCTCCTAGAGAGGTTAAGCGTACCCAAGGTCGTCCGTCTTGCTTAGGTTATTTTCCCTAACGTCAATAGGCGACGCCAAACCTAGACTTTACTTCTTTGTAGGGTCTTTATGAACTTCTTTGCTTAAATTCTCTATTAACTTGTCCCTTCTTCCCCTCCTCCGTATAACAAAGTGTATCTGTGTAGAGTTAGTATCGCCTTTCAGGGGGGTATCGGTTACCAGCGTCCTTAATATCGGACCCTGCACTGCACTTTTTGTATTTTTAATAACGCGTGTTCTTTTTTTAAATATCGATTATCCCTAAAAAAGTTTCAAATGAAAATAAGGGAAATTGAACTACGTGGCGGGTACTATATTCCCCCAAATGACCAATGTCCTTTTCTATCAATTTTGTTTATTGTTCCAATTCAAAATATAACACGTGAGAATTGATATATTTTCGACCAATGAAATTGCGCGAAATAGACATTAGGTTAGACCACACTTTCCAGCACCGCCCTTTAATTTAGGTCAGACTTGTCGGTAACACCCTGTACAATTTGGGCGATATATCCAATTCTTCCTTTGACACGAGAGCTATTACAATTTTCGCCAAGGGTTGCACCGCTGATCTTTTTCCATACTTGATGACGTAGGGGGGTGGGGGAAGGGGAGAGGGGGGGGTAACCAAACCACTAGACGCTTGTGTTGGTTGGTTTAAAAGCAATTTCCGGTTTTTCAGATCCCCTTTCTAAACCTACAGCGTAGTTTGTAATTTTTTCTCTCTCTCTCTAACCGAACCTTATGTACGTAGGCGCTTCAATCGTTGTCAATGTTCAAATCATGGTTGGAACTTGGTTGGTATACCAATCCATAATGGCTTTTCTTTTTTAACGCCAGGAAGGGGGGGGGGAGGTATTGAATATCGGTGTACTTTTAAAATGATACCTTTTTTGGGTTCGAGGACTTTTCCCTGATGGCTAGCTATAATATTAGGTTACCTTTTAAAATAATTAATTTAAAAAGAAAAGTGTTATATTTCAATTTTATTAGCGGCGACCTCTACCCTAAAGTATTTTTATATATTTTTGCAGGGTTCATACAAACCTGGAAACCCTGGAAAAATCAGGGAAATAAATTGTTGACAGAAACCTCAGGGAAAATTCAGGAAAATTTTTAATTTTTAGTAAAATTCAGGGAAATCAGGGAAATTTCAAATTTTTTAGAAACTTTCAGGGAAATCAGGGAAATTTCAAATTTTTTAGAAACTTTCAGGGAAATCAGGGAAATTTCAAATGTTTTCGAAACTTTCAGGGAAATCAGGGAAATTTCAAATTATTTAGAAACTTTCAGGGAAATTTCAAATTTTTTAGAAACTTTCAGGGAAATTTCAAATTTTTTAGAAACTTTCAGGGAAATTTCAAATTTTTTAGAAACTTTCAGGGAAATTTCAAATTTTTTAGAAACTTTCAGGGAAATCAGGGAAATTTCAAATTTTTTAGAAACTTTCAGGGAAATCAGGGAAATTTCAAATTTTTTAGAAACTTTCAGGGAAATTTCAAATTTTTTAGAAACTTTCAGGGAAATTTCAAATTTTTTAGAAACTTTCAGGGAAATCAGGGAAATTTCAAATTATTTAGAAACTTTCAGGGAAATCAGGGAAATTTCAAATTATTTAGAAACTTTCAGGGAAATCAGGGAAATTTCAAATTATTTAGAAACTTTCAGGGAAATCAGGGAAATTTCAAATTTTTTAGGAACTTTCAGGGAAATCAGGGAAATTTCAAATTTTTTAGGAACTTTCAGGGAAATCAGGGAAATTTCAAATTTTTTAGTAAAATTCAGGGAAATCAGGGAAATTTCAAATTTTTTAGTAAAATTCAGGGAAATCAGGGAAATTTCAAATTTTTTAGTAAAATTCAGGGAAATCAGGGAAATTTGCGCCAAACAGGGGCCGAGTAATTAAGGCTTATAACCGCGGTAATTTACCGGTAAATTACCATTCTAAAATTACGGTAAGATATAAATCGGTAATTTACGCGTTATTTGGTAAATCACCGGTAATTACGGACGGTAAATTATTTACCGACTCGCATCTCTAACCGAGTCCGAGAGCTCAAGCAAGCATAAAATAAACCGCCTTACGCTTTAATATAATTAATTATGAAAAATATATAAATACTTATATTTTATAACTTGTATTATTAACTTATGGCGGGCGGGTTAGGCTGTGGTACCACGCGGTGTAATAAAACGGAATAGACGTATCTAGAACTATCATCACCCGTCGGTGTGTATGTATGTAGGTGGCGAAGGGGGGGAACGTGGTAACTCTGAAAAATGAGAGCTGTTGCGAGTAATTCGTGCTTCAGCATCCCCATTGAGTCTTAACATCGCTAACTGCATCGGCTTCCCATCTTTAAATAAATTACCAAGTTATCTCGGTTAAAAAGGCGTCCCTCAACCGCCCTAAGACGACAACTTAACCACCAATACCTGAACGGTTCCCGATACCTTTAAAGGTACCCTTAAGTTAGGGATAACCCCCTAAATTTAAAGACAATCGAAGCTCGTTTAGGTGGTACCTCTTGTAACAAAAGTTACGTTTGTTGTCTGTTTTTAATTACTCTAAAAAGCCAACGTATTTGGTAAAAATAATATGATTTTATCGCGTAATTGTTAAACTCTGTTTCTAAATACAGGGTCCATTCAAACCTGGAAAAATCAGGGAAATAAATAGTTGACTAAAACCTCGGGGGAAATTTATAATTTTTAGTAAAATTCGGGGAACTTTGCGTCAATCAGGGGCCGAGTAATTAAGCAAAATGTTCATAAACATACCCCCCCCCCTCCATAGGATTAACATTACACTAAACTTTGGAGGCTCGTAACTCTGGTTCTAGTAGAGGTACGGGGATGTCCTTTGATTATGTAATAGTCATATTTGCCCCCCCCTCCTTGGTTAACATTTACGGGAAAAAAACCTGGGAAATTTGTTTTCCAGAATTCGTATGAACCCTGTGAAAAATAAGAGTCCATAGTAGGTTATGCTAAACGTTTTTTATTGTGGTACATGTTAAATATTTGAATATGTACGGCGTGTCTTTAAGTATCCCTTTCTTTCCTTGTTTCTGGTTTCTCACCTCCCAGCGCGGCATTCTTGAATAATTCAGTGTTTACAGGCTGATGCCTCGGCTGATGCGCCTACAGTCTTTTTCCAATTGATTTTTTTGTCTGTTCTTTCCTTTCTTTCTTTTAGCTCTTGAGCTTCCATTTTCTCTGGAAGATGTATTTTTTTTTTATTTTGAGTGGTTGCGTGCACGCGTGGATCTTCTTCGCGTTAAAATAGTTTTCACGCCAGATTTTGTCTGTCTGTCTGTCTCTCTGTCTTCTCGAGTGTTTGATTCGATTCTAGGAAATACTCGCAGCAACAGGAGCTATTTATTATTAGTTGGGCTTGCTTCGTTGCTTTACAAGTGAATTCGGGATGGGTTATTTGCCTTCTTTAAAAGGAAGGAATTATTTTTGGGGGGGGGGGGAGAATAAACGCGATGGCGTCTGGTTGGCGATAAAGGAAGGTGAATTGTTTTTGGTTGCCATTTTAAAAGATGGCGGATTAAGAAAACCTTTTAGAATTACCGTGAAAGGCCATCGCGAAATAAATAACTCGGTTGGATTAATTAAATGTACTGGCTTTCATTTTTAATTCAGCCATTTTTCAAGATGGAGGCGATTGCCAAACTTGCCAGTTGTTTCAAAGTTAAAGGGTTTGATTTTTCGAGAAATCAATTAATCAAATTAATCAATTCAGTCAAATTTTAAAGGAATTGTTTTGAATTCATTTTCTAATTATAGTTAAAATGAAGAAGGGGGACTAGAAACGTTGTCTGTTCTGTGTTCTTTTGTTTTTTCGGGTTATTGTACCCTATTGATAATTATGACACGATCCTTAAAATATTTTGTGTTTTATAGCATGCACCACCATCGTGTGTACTTGCTTAATATAAATGGTAATTTCTCTCCCCCCCCCGTATTGGCGCCTCTATCCATTATCGTCTATATACCTTTTATACCTAATTGTGTACATACACCTTGTCTATCTCTCTCTCTCTCTCTGGCTACCGCCATCAGTTTCATTAAGAAAATTAGGAGCGACTCTTTTGGCCCATCCCAAGCTAGCTGCATGCTATTGCAAACACTATATGGCCAAAAGGAATATGTTTTATATTTTCCTTCGTACCAGGGACCCCAATTTTTCTTTTTCTTTTTTGGGTGTTTCCTCCAAAAATAATAATTGTAACTCGGGTGGGTATTGGTCATTCTGTCACACTAGCGTTTGTTTTTCCCGGAATTGCATCATGGCCGTCGTGTACCTGAGAATATTTCGCGCCTTATTTGCCTTTCTTCCTAAAAACCAAATATTTTTCTTGCCTGTGGGGTTGGAATTGTTTTAAAGGGACGCTGAAATTAATTAACCGTCTTCTTATAATTGGGAAGATGCCAGTTTCGCCATTCATTTTCCCTTTCTTTTCTTGAAATTTTTTAATTACGATCTAAGTAAATTAAGTCTTAAAGGGAAAGGATCAGGCTGTTCAAATATTTGTGGCATACGTTTGACTTTCCCTTTAAGTAGGTTTTTCCCACCGTTTTTTTCTTGAATTTTTTTTTTTTTAAATATAGACGTTTTCATTACGATCATTCGTCAAGTCTTAAAGGGAAAATATTTGTCGCTTTCATTAGACTATCCCTTTAAGTAGGGGTTTTTCCCATTTTTTTGTTGTTGTAGAATTAAGAGATGACCACGCCCCTATCCCTTTATCTTTTAGCTATTAATCAGCTTAAGCGAGATATGATCTCTCGGCGATGGCCCCGACGCGGTGGACGCGGTGGTGGTGGTATTATTATAATACTCCTCCGAGGTAGGTTGAGGCTGCATCGTATAGGAGAGAGCGGATTAACGCAATCCCGACCAGGTTTTGAATTCTCCTCCAATAAGGTTTCTCTCTCCTTCTCTCTTCGCTTTCCCATGGATTTGGGTTTTCTCTTAATTAACGCTGTTGCTCTCTGTATGACGAGAAGTCGGACACTTACAAAATGATAGTACAGTCCGTATAAATTCAGTAATTGAATACTTAATTAAATTTCTTGGTTTAATTTATATGAATTTTTTAATTTATGTTTGAAAAAAATCAAAAATTTACATTTAATTAGAATTTTTCCAAAATTAATTTCACTAAAAGCTAGGATTAATTTTTTAGTGTTTAAAGTAAGCCTTTGATAGTTTAAACGAACAATTTATTTTTTTACGTTTATAATTTCTCAATTTGATTAGTAGTAACTGTCCGACCCCTCTTTTATATAATACGTATCAAATCTCGGACTCGGAGATAGTTTTAAAGCTTATACGACGTAACTTTATTCTTAGGGAATATACAAAAGGTATAATTGAATATAAAGTATCTTTGAACTATTTCGGATTATCTAATTCTAGTTTATGATCGGATTTAAGTTTAAATATATATTTGGAAATAATTTTTTTATTTTATTTTTCTGCTTCTGAAATCCAATAATTGATGTTAGCGCGTGAATGATCGTTTTAAAAGAATCCTCTGATTGGTCCCCATTAAACTCACGTGTTCTAATATTAATATTAAAACCAAACTTAATTTTCTTTCTGCAGTTTTAAATTTAAAAGAATTGATAGTTATAATTTTCTGGCTTGGAGTAGGAGTCGAGTAATATAGCTTGATACGCACGTCGGGAATATTTTATCGATTGCTGGGTTGGTTTTGCGTTTGGCGTTTGGCGTTGGGCGTTACCCCCGGTCCGCGTTGTTTTATACACTTTGTAATGGTCACTATTTTGTACTCTTAATAACCTTTTTTCTCCCCCACTTCCCCCCCATCCCCCCGTTGTCATTATTATTTCAACCTTCCTTGTGTCTTTCGTATGTTACTGTGTTTTGCCGTGTTGATTTCCACCTAATATTACAAGCGTGCCGTACACATAATCTCAGTTATACACGGAATCTCGATTCCTTGACGTATACACGCCTAGAATAGAGTCTTCGGTGGAAACTAATATATATATTCAAAATAGTCCAAAGCGGAGGGTTACTTTGAAATGAAAAATATGTTATATTTTTCTCGGTTTTGGGTTGAGAGCTCTTCGTAATTTTGGGTGATATTCAATGTATAGGCCCCTAGATAGTTTTAATTATTTAAGTTAAATTTATTTAATTCAAATCAGGCGTCTTAACTACCGCCTTATGTTTATTATTATTTTTTTAAAAATAATTTTGAAGTATTTTAAACTGAAATTGTAAAAAGAAAATACATTTTATTTTCAAAGCAGAGCTCCCTATAGTTTAGGCACTCGGAATTAACAAAATATAAGAAAGTTTCGTTTCGGCATAGAAAGTATACTGTATATCCTAGGCGAGCGAACTGGGACTAAATCCTAAACCTATAGTTGGGGGTAACTCCCCCCTCTCTCTCGCCTATACCGCCCCCCCCCTCCCGAAATCTTCATCAGTGGAGGACGAAGTTTAATCACTAAAATGGCTTAGGGTAAAGTAATTAGTGGGTGCACCGGGGACGAATGCCCTCATCCCCCCTCCCGCCAAAGGGTTACGCCGTTCCTAGAAATAGACTATCTTTCCCTCTCCCCCCACGCCCCCCTCATTTCGGCGCAGGGGGGAAGTTTCGACTTCCAATCTAGAGTCCATTACTAGAGAGGGGCCGGACTAGTCTCAAAGACAGAATAGAGAAAATCTAACAGATCTATATCGTATATACTTTATAGGGAAACGTAACAATTAATCATAAGTTTGCATTTTAATATTGAGCTTCTTTGCTCAATTCTATCTTTTAAAACTTTGGGTTTTGGTTTTCATTATTGAATTACTTTGGTGGACTGAACTGGGGTACGTGTATCTCCGTCTTCAGCCGAGTATTAATTAAAACCTTCGCGGAGTAATTAATTTTGGTTAGCGCAATTTTGTCCATTTAACAATTAAGTTTTAAAGCGTTTGATATTCGGATAGGCGTAGTTCGTACTTATAAATGTTAATGTTACTTATGTCTAGGTGGTATCGTGCCGTTCGAGCTAAGTCTACGTGCATGCACTTAGCCCTTGGTCAATTAGTCGGGATAGGGCATCTCTCTCCCTCTAAAGAAAAACCTCTTTTTTTCCTATGGAATTTTAGATCCCTTCTAAGGTTGTAAATGACTTAAAATGTTTTTCTAAGCGCCCTTGTATAGACTAGTTGGAGCTGACCGCACCAGTTTTACTAGGGTTATCGGGAGGAATTACCATGATATGTTTAAAAGACGTCCAAAATTATGTTCAGTATAGTGAAGACTTATCGTCTCGTAAGCTTATGGTAGGCCTATATTAAGTTCCGTTGAAGCTCAGAGGCGCGTGCTTTCTTCGAAGTTTTGTACGCGAAATACGCGTTAATGAAGAAATGTTAAGGGAAGGGGAAATATTCCTTGTAATATTAATTGGCGTTTACTCCGTTGGCAGGGCCCGAATTTATTAACGCAATCGGGGCGAATAAACTTTATATAAACCCTTTTCTAAATGGGGATCGCTATTGGTCCTTATAAAATCGCTACGTGTTTTGCCGTCTTAACTCTGAACGGTTTGTAGATGAACCCTTAAACCCTAACCTTTATCATTTCCGTCTGTGTCTGTCTCTCTGTCTCTCCAAACTATATTTGAATCAGTTTAATATATACCCCGATAAAAAGTAGTTCAACAAGGCGTTATATCGAAGTTGGTTGGTTGCTTGTTGGCTTATTACGTAGTATTCTTGTTCTGAGTCGATAAATTTGCCTCGTATTGGCTTCAAAGAAAGAAAGAAAAGTTCGTATTCGTGATATTACATTTTTGGATCGATTTGGGGAAACCTTATACCTAAACTCGACCTCCGCTATACTCGGGAAGGGAAATAAGAATCGTATATGGGAAACATTGGGTAGCCCTTGGTCACGCGTTATTATACCTTCGCTGCATGGCCGAGAGGCTCCTCGCCCCAATTGACCAAAAATATATAATTTCGATTCGTTTAAAATGGCTAAAATAGGTAACTAATAAGCCTCTATTATATAATTAGGTCTTGGCGTTTAATTTAAAAAGGCCGAGTGTTTAGAACCATCGGCATCTACGCGAAATGACCCTTTGATTTTGTAGGTATTTCGCACTCGCCCCCGAATGGCCTTTTACCCCCTCGACTTGCTGTCCCCAAATGTCCGTTTTGAAAAGAGAAAATTATCCGCGACTGGTCTATCCTTGGAAAAGTATTTGATCAAAAATATAAAGAGAGGGAAACCTTACTATATAGTAGAAATGGCCGTCGCTCGCTGGCTATTCATTCGTTTATTGGCGTATTTCCGGTCTCTTTGAAAATTGAAAGGAACCAAAAGAAGCCCCGCCACAATAAATATGATTCCGCACCAAATTAATTAATTTAGTTTCCAGTCAAATATTTCCTGACCGTCGTTAATTTATAAAATTTTACCAATAACATGCAGCTTATATAATACGGTTTTTTAAAAATGCAGGAGAATTTTTGTACGATATTAACCTAAAATTGGTATATCTATTCTTCATATACGCTAAAGTGTACCTTTGTTAATTGTAAGTAGGCCCTTACCAAGAAGTGATATCTATTTTATTAGGGAGAAGGTATAAATTGGCCCCATCTAAGGGGCACTGTAATGTAGGAGTCAACTGGTTAGGTTAATAAAGCTTGTAGTTATTAGTAAACTTGGTTAAGTCATTTATTACAATAACGAACACAACAAAACCTCCCTAGTAAATTAGATATCACTTCTTGCCCTTACCTAATAACCAAGCCGCCACTTGTTTATTTATTTATTTATTTATTTATTTATTCAAATGGGTTTTTATTTAAAAGCGCGCGTTTTAAAAATTAAAAGTCGTCGTCTTTGTCGCCTCTCGAATTTATTAAATATTTAAAAATGAATCCCCCCGGCTATTATCACAGCTCGACTAACCACCACCACCAGGGGTCTTCCCCCCCCCCCGTCCTTTTGAATAATAATAATCATTTGTCCTTGATAGAACGCTATACTATATACCTGGGGAAATGGAAGGGAAGGGGAGGGAGGGGAGACAGGTAGATACTTTTGGAAATGAAGGGGTTTTGAAGATGAAACAGTTTATCTCGTTAGCGCCACGGAAACAAAAAGCCGCCCCCGCCTTCTCCCCCCGCGCCCCATCGCTAAAGTAAACTCGAGATCAAAGATCGAGTGGGAGAGTGAAAATGCCAGGGAAAAATTGAGGAAATGAGACGATAGAGAGGTTAAGACGCCATATTGCTTCCTTTTAAATTAGCCAATTGCATGCCGCCATATTATTTACTACGTCCTCGATTAAAAATTGCCCCCCCCCCATCCCCCCGCCTTCTGATCTCGTCCAGAAAATAAAATAGGCTGTTGTTTTTTATTATTTTATTATGGCACCCTGAAAGGCAGCCAGCTCCGTCTTGTGGGTGGAAATATCAGATTATTTATAGTTTTGAATGGTGAACTAAAGGGTTCAGCTTAATCTGACTATATATATATTTTTGAAAGGCTGTTTTCTCAAAGCCCACTCACTGCTCGTGTCGTGGTGCACGCCACGGATAATGGCGCCCTTAAAAGGTCTGCCGCCCCTTTCTATTAAAAGCTCGTTTTCGTATTAATAAGGTTTTAAATCATTTACACACGCGAAAAAGCTTCGTTTTGTCACATAGTTAGCCCGGGGTCAATCAGTGGCGAGTCTCCGTTGAATACGATTCTCTCCCCCCCTCTCTTGTCTCCGCCATTTCATCCCTGGGCCTAAGAGAGTTTAACCCCCTGTAAATTTTAAGTGTAAATCCTTGTTACAGTTTATAAAAGGGATGTAACCTAAATAGGTCCCCATTTTAGATATAGATAACGGTATATCGACTGATTGTAATCTATTTAGTTTAGTTAGGGTTTCAGAAAATTTAGCCTATTTTTAAGCCAAAATTAAATAATATATGTATTTTAATCGCGTCGTGAAGGAAAGCCATCTTACAGGCTGAAACGTTAACGTGGGTTTCCCGTAGAGCCCCTGTAGAAATGTTTTACCCGCTATACCTACACCAATTTTCAGTTTTAAGAGTTTTTAACAATGTTGGTCTACTTGGTTTCAATTTTGTGAAATTTCAGGCGCGTATTTAGGGATTATGTACGTAATGATGTCACGTGTGTTGATATTCGTTAAGCCTCGGTGTCAAGTTTAAATTATTATAGAGGAAACCCGGGTTTTGGGGTAAAATGTAAAAGGCCTAGAGAACTAGTAGTTTTTCTAGGATAATGCGATGGTCCTGATTTTAAATAAAATTAAATAACAAAATATGGTAATTAGATCGAGGCATTTTTCAGAGGTTAAATTTGTATTAGCCGTGTGGGTTTTTTTGTTGGCAATTTTTGAGTTCGCTGGTATTTTGTCCAACTAAGTCGAACGTGTATTCTCAAGCAATAACAGCGTCATTCGCAATAGTGTTATTAACTCAAAAATACACGCCCGCCTATCGGAAAAATTCAAATTAGATTTCATATGTATTGTATTTTATGGCCGGCTTGATTTGCTGTATAGGAAGGAATTTCCTTTTGGTCCATCGTCCTCCCTCCTTTCGTTCGTTCGTTCGTTCTTGACGCCTGCGCGCTATACTTTCCTTTTTAAGCCTTTCTCTGGTTGGAGGATCCCTTCGCCCAAAATTGAGGAACGCGTTTTTTCTCTCTCTCTCACACAGCAAGTTGTATCCCTTTTTCTGGACACGGGATCCAGCCCGCAGACTCCCACGGCGCAGAGTCCAAAATCCGGGTAACGTTCAGCCGCAACCTTTTTTTTTCTTTCTTTCTTTCCATCTATTTTCTTCTTTTTTCTATCGGTTGTCATGGTTACCGGAAGATACGCCGCGCCAAGGAGGATGTAGTTGTGTATGATTTATGCCGCCCGAGTAATATAACAATCAAAAGTACGTCGTGAAAAACTACAGCTGGTTTTTTAAAAAAGGGTGGTCCAAGGCCTAGTACTACACCCATTTTGGAACACTCCGTTCTCTGTAGAGCTTGTACAGATTTTACAAAAATATCTGGCGTAGTCAATTTGACGTTACGTACTTACGCTTGTTATATTACTTTCGTTGAGACACGATTCGGCTTGAATCTTCTCTATATTGGAATTTATGGCGGAGTGATACTATATTGTAAATCCCGTTGAGGAAAAGTAGTCGCTGTTTAATTCGAGCCTGGAATTTCGGTGACTATCTTCTTTTTTCGCTCTCCTATATATTTGGGCTCGATTCCGTCAGCGAGGGATGATTTGTGGTAGATGGTATTGTTGTTGAAACTCGTACGTGATGAAGGAAGGATCTCGCTCCTAGTTGCTTTGGCTGATAACGCCGCCGAAAACGCCACCGGCAGTTTTTTGCGGCGTAAAACGGCCGACATTTTAGAAGAGACTTCAATAACGCGTCAAGGTTTTACCGAAATTATCTGATAGTTGATTGGAAAATGGCTTTATATTAGAAGATAGGGTTCCATCGAGAGCAAAAGGCATTATGACGAGTGGCGCTAGTTTTCCTAGACACGAGTTCGCCCCCCTCCTTCCCAAGTTTCGCCACCTGATCTACTAAAGCGTAAATACTAAAGGTATTTTCTCGGAACATATCTTACGATTGCTTCGAGTCGATATTACTTATTTTGGTCGTTCCCCCATCAGAGAGAGAGAGATAGAAAAAATATGTACCCCCTCGTATCCGTGATTTTTTTTTGGTATAAAATATTTTCTGGGTTATTTGTTAGTAAGCTTCCTCTCCTCCAAACTTAATATGAAAATATTATGGCGTATTTTCACTCCAAGGTTGCTATTCTTACGATACTAGCTTGATAATATTTGGACTTATTGGGGTGTGTGGTAAACTCCAGGTGAGACATCATGATGGGCCGGGATTTATTTTTTCAAATTCGTATCACTTTTATTTATCATATTTTTGTCCCAACTAAAATCGAGAGGTTATTCCTCCCGGGGGGATCGATTCCGTATATATATATTACAGTCTTTGAATTTTACTTTTTATACGACTTACTAGATGGATACGCTTCCCGTGGGGGGGGGGGGTTGAAATAAAGAGTTTTCTGTCTACTTAGACTCTAAGGGCGTTAATTAATAACTATGACGTTCATACAAAACTGGAAAACTCGGGGAAATAGTTGAGAAAAACACGGGAAAAACTCGGGGATTTTTTTAGTAAAATTCAGGGAAATTTGAGTAAGTTTGCTCCAACTATAAAAAACCCACTCCTGTTGTTATTTCTCCATATATGGGAAAAAAACCTGGAAAACTCGAGGAAATCGGTTTTCCAAAAGTTGTATGCACGAACCCCTGTATATCCAATTCTCGAAATCAGTTTTTAGGAAAGCTACTCTAAAAACTTCGCACCGTAAATGTGGGATTTAATTTTAAGTAAAGAGGCCGGTCACGTGGTGCGTGCCCCTTAATTTGGGGCGCGACCGCGGTACTCCTTTGAAAAGCGGGGGGGGGGGGATTCAACTAGGCCTTTGCCCTCTAGTGCAGGCAGAAATTGGTCTTGACTTATAAATGTCGCTTGATTAAATTCATTTGATAGAGGCTCTCTTCTCTCTCTCTCTCTCTCTCTCTTTTGGAGGTGGTGGGATGGTTATTTGAAGGCCTTAATGGGGGGCACCTTTCAAGCTTTTCCGGGGGCCCTTTCCATGGGGGGAGGGAGGGGGGTTCGAAGCGATGAAAGGCGTTCTACCAAAAGTTAATGGGATTCCCCCGGGTGGAAAAATTGAGATGGCCGATTAAAAATGGGGGAAACCTTCTTAACCCTTTCTCGCCGCCCGCTTTATGATGAATCGATTAGTAAATAGTCGGCTGGGATTTAATGCCTGAATGAACCCCCGCCTCCACCCCCGTCTTTAAGCCTTATTATTATTGAAATGTTCATCTTTTTCATCTTTTATCAGTTCCCATTTCGATGTCTTACGTAACCTCGAAGAGTCATTTATATTTTTGCAACTTGGGTGTTGGGTTTTTGGACCGTAAAATGCTTTAATTTTAAATTTAAACGAGTTATGTTATATTGTATTTTTATTATAATAGTCAAAATGCAATGTATTTTGTAGCGTCCGAAAAGTCTGTTATCTCCCTAAATATATAGCGTCATTATTAGGTACAATCATTTTTCGCGTTGCGTGTTTGCATGCCTGGAAACTTCATTTACAGGCCTTATTTTGCATGAAATTCTCGTCAAAGATTTATACCGGAACGTTTTAAAGGGTAACCCCCCCCCCCTTTTACGCCACGAAGCAACTTAGTAGAAGTAAAACTTTAATACACTAACATTTATAGCTACGTAACGAGTGACGGAAATTTTATGGAAATTTACCCCGAGTTTGTACTTAAGATTATCAACTTCCGGTATACTGCAATATTTGCTTCCTTTAAATCAGCTGTTTTGTTTCGTTTAAAAATTTTTGTTTTTCCGTCACGGCGAGTTTATATATAATTTGGACGCCAATTTAATGACTTTCGAATGTTGTTCTACTTCATAGAGTCATTTTAAATCGCGCAACGCCCCCCTACTGACTTTTACTTATCATGTATTATAGGAGTTAAAGTGGACCTTAAAAATTAAAATCGGGATAAAACCTGCATGGAAAAGCTAGTCGTGGAATTTTCCCGTATAGGCTTACATCTTCTCTTTAAATTTTTTTTGTCACATTTTTTTAAAAAAAGTATACGTAGGATATCAAAAATCAATAAAATAAAATGTTCTAGCTGATGGGGAGAGTAGATTTCTGGCGAGCGGTATATATCAAAGGTTCACGCGCGTTCCGCCGAGGTGAATCATTTAAAATAAGGCGGGAGAGAATGGGATGTCCCCCTTATGTCCCCGCTGTACAGAAAAAAGGCGCGCTTCTATCAAGATTGAATATGATGCGAGAGAGAGAGAAATCTCATCTGTCTTTATCCGTCATGAATTTCGTGACAGTATTCCCCCCCCTCCCCACACACATCTATGGACGATACTATACTGTTTAAGACACTCGCAAACCCATAATTCCTCGCAGCCTACCGTTTTGCCCTGTTGAATTATTTCGCGTCAAATTGAAAATATGTTGTTATAAGTAAATTAAATATTCACTAAACTTGATTTAATGTTGTAAATTAATGTTGTGTAGGAAAACGAAAATGTATAGTTAAAATTACGTGTAAAAATATAATGTAAAAAAGAATTTTTGTAAAACATGAATGGGTTTTTGACCCTTTTGTGTTATCAATAACCATCAGTCGCCAAGCAGTCGCCGAGAAGTACCGGAGGGTCGAGAGATAGCCATCAGTAGCCAAGCAGTCACCAAGAAGTACCGGAGAATCGAGAGATGGTTCTTACCATCTCGGAGATTTTCCGGCCTTCTCATTGGCCACCTCCGGCCTTCTCATTGGCTGCAAAGAAATCCATTTTCAAGTCCATAAAAAAGTATAAATAGAAGATACTTTTCTTTAAAAAGACCAGATTACTTGAAAACCGCTTGTAACGCAGTAGCCCACTCAGAAGGGACCCACTTAGAAGGGACAAAAATAAAAAGATGAATAAAGAACTTTACGGCGTAAAACTTAGTCGTTTCTTTAAGGAATAAAACTTAGATAAAATTATAACTACAATTACGACGCAAAACTTAGTCGTAATAAAAAATAAAAACTTAGAAATTTAGAGCGGGAAACAGCATTTTTCAGTCGGTGCTATATTCCAATAAAAACAATCAGCTCTCCCAGCTTAACACTTTGAGCACAAAACTACATGCCCTATCAATTGTATTTACCCGTAATACATTTTTAAAGACCCATTTTATTCGAGGCGAAATTTAAAATTTTTTAATCAAATCTGACTAGATCGAAATTAATTAATGGGAAGGTTTTAAAGTACTGAAATTGTACAGCCAATCAGAGGTACTTGTTTTATGATTTCCGAGAATTAGCCTTATTCCTTATCAGCGCCACCTACCCATAGCGGCGACTTTGAGAACTACTGTAAGCGGCAAGCCAATCAGATGTCGCTAAAATCTGGTGACGTCACTGACTGGTACTCTCGGGTCTTACCAAAAATGACGTCACCAGATTTTAGCGACATCTGATTGGCTTGCCGCTTACAGTAGTTCTCAAAGTCACCGCTATGGGTAGGTGGCGCTGATCAGGAATAAGGCTAATTTGCTGCGGAATTTTTAGCGTCTCAAATATTACCGTCCAAGTTATAAAGTAAAGACAGTTTCTTTGAAATACTTGACTGAATTGATTGACTGAAGAATTTCTTCGGATTTCTTTTGAGAATTTGGACGTTTGAAATCTCATCAAAATGGACTTAAAGTAAGGTAGGTGTTTAGCGAGCCATCCAATTCACGGGTCATTTCTTCAGAGGAATTTGATTGGCTAAAGTATTTTATGAGATTATTAGAAAAAGAATAAAATAGCAGTCCGAAATTTTATTAAATTTATATTATAATATAGTTTAGTTAAGTTTAAGCTGGTTTAAAAAACTCGATTACGTCTGTTGTTTTCCGCTTCATTAGCCATGCTGGGGACAAACATTTGCCCAAATCGTCTAGTGTCTGTCTATGTTAGAACAAAATCGAGCGTGTTATGTTAGGCCCTCGTAGCAGAAAAAGGCGGAATGGCTCGGCTGCAGTTGGCGAAATAGGTCTATTTTAAATAATACATCTAGTAGGGACTGGGGTGGGTCCCCTTGAGGATTCACCTCCAGTTCCCCCTTAAAAAAAGGTTTGCCTCATCTTGCCCGTTTTTTGCCCCTTATATACTATACCGGCGGTTTTCTTTAAACCAACCAAATAACCCACTATAAACGCAAATACAGATGTAGCATGTACCTTTGACAATCGTGCATGGTTTCTTGAAGAAATGGTTAAAGTTAAAGTACCCCCGATGGCAAATAATAATAATTTGATTAACAGAATGGGGATACTCCTTAATTAATACTTTCTACGCGTAGTTTTCATCCCAGTACTGTCAGGGATTTTATACGTAAATGGTGAAAAACAGTTCTAGATCTTTCCTACACCATTTTATTCGAATAACTATGAGTGTATCGTGCAATAAGACGTGAAAATTCTAGTTTTGCGGGGGAGTGCATATCAAAGTAGCCAACGAGGACCTGTTTTTACAATTCCGAGTTTACCTTAACCTCTCTCTCGCGTTCCAAACGTTTTTTTTTTCTTAAGCCTTGGCTATGGTAAACGTATGGAATCAACTGAAGTTGATGGTAACTATACGCGCTAAGGTGTATAACGTAACGGGGCCCAGGCCTAGCTGAAAATAGGCTTAGATAAGATACGTTTTGTTATGAGCCTCACGTCCTCTCGAATACGTGTATCATATGTATCTAGACAATGGTAATTTTCAGATTTTTTTTTCTTTCACGTCTTATATACGTGATATTGTAAAGATAAGTACGTATTTTTAAAGGCTATTGGATTACGTTTGAATAGTTTCTTGCATCTTTGGGGATGGTAGGCCAGACTTATACTGAAAATTCCAAGATGAGTCTCTAAAACTTACTTATGTTTTCGTGTTACTTATGAATGTATCGCGCTCAACGAGTCGTATCAAAGTGGCGTATTTTTTCTTACATCAGCATAACCATATATAGATATACTTGAATACAACCTTTGAAAGAGTACATTTTCTTAAAAAAAAACCGATTTTTTTACGCTAAAGTTCTACCTCAAATATCGTGTTCTATTATAGTATAAACCAGACATGTTTTTGCAAAATTTTACTACCTAAAAATACACCCAATAGTTCTTTCGTTTTAAGCAATAAGTTCCTGTGAAGATTGAGTTTATAATATGGTGTTTTAATGGTGATCTTTTTGTTAAATTACTATCTATTCAGCGTATATTTTTAAATATTTAACGAGCCCCCATTCTCTCTCTCTCTCTCTCTCTCTCTCTCTCTCTCTCTCTCTCTCTCTCTCTCAGCTGCTCTTTTTTGAGGTTATAAATATTCATAATTTTCGAAAAAAACATTTCCTTAGAAAACGGGGAAGAATATCAGGGCGTCTTTCAAAATATGTTTAAGTAACTTTGATTTTACAAAGCTTTATTTTATTTTGAATGTATCCTATATTTATATTACCAAACCATTTAAGTCAAATATTCATGCAGCAGCGTGAATGTTTTATATCAGGAACGAAAGAAAGGATTAAATAAAATCAAATCTCAATCATCTAATAAAACCGGTTTTTTTCTTTACTTTTCATAGCAAGCCGTAAAGAAATTTGAATATTAAATGGATGTTATTTAAGAGCTGTACAAAGGAGTACTTTTAAGATTCCATTTCGGGTTTTAAATTTCATCATTTTAAATTAAATTTGCGCTATTTAGTTTAAGAAGGGAATGGTTTAGTTTTAATTTGCAAGGAGTGTTTATAAGTATGGAGTGAAAATAATAATTCTAATTTTTCGGTATATTTTTTTCTTCTTCTATTTTATAGACTGCCCTGTTAAAAACAAATTTGTGACGTCACCCGGGAACCCGGAGGGAGCCTTTCCAAAATTTTCAACGCTCAGGTAATTACACCTTTTTTTAAATTAATTGATTTTTGGGGGTATGACGAAAGAACGGGCCTGCATTACATTACAAAGAGGCATTGTTTTTGTGACCCCGCATTACCACATGTTCTCTAAATTATAATGATATTTCGACCCTCTGATAGAAGTTTAATTTAAATTATAAATATCATCTTAGCGCCGAAAATCGACATTTAATTCTTTGGAGGCCGTAGCAATGCGCTAAGAGCGGTTTTAAAGCTATTTAAATTGACCAATGAGAGGCGTAGTTACGCTAACGCCTTGTTCGCGTGATCCTCTCTTTTTTGTACGCGCCATTATATACACGTCATTATCCGTTACACGCGTCGCAACATGTAACGGATCACGCGTGCACGCTACCCCCGTATTCTGTCCTATCCTTTGTAATTAAGTTAAACGCGTATTTTAATGGTCTTTATGGTCATAGCAGTGACACATCGTATTATTATTGTTATGTTTTTATACCGAATACTCGTAATAATATCAAGGGCTATATATTTAGCGAGAAGTATAATGAACGCGCGATCAAAAGTAATTGGGAGACGTCTTAAGTCCGAGTACAACCTTTTAAAACTTAGTAAGACTTCCGTATTTGTGTTATTGTTTGGGTTGCAAAGCTGAATTATTATTGTTAAGGAAATGGTTTTGACATAAAGAACAGTTTTGCAGGCCAGGTATACTGTTTGCTCGCGCTAATGTTTCCAAGTAATTATTCGACATATTTAACGACTAAGTTCTTTCTCTTGTCCCCGTCAGCTAGGTCACTGCCGGGGTCAAACCCCAATTGACCTTTTTTTCGTTGCGCCCAAATCTAACCAACATAATCCATACATACGCCCCTTCGAAATTCGGAGAAAGTCCAAATTGGGGGCGTGGGAGCAGGGCCGGAAATAAGCACAGGACACTGGACATTGTCCAATAAAATTTTAAAATGTCCCATAATTTTTTTAAAAACTAAGGGGGTAACTGGACAGTTTGACCAATAAATTTTCCGAAGTTTTGATAGCTTGACTATGCAGGTGTGACACTATTTTGCACACTCCAGTGGACTATGTCCTATAAATTTTCCAGTCAAATAGGGGGTCACTATAAGAAATTTTTCTTATTTCCGGCCCTGCGTGGGAGCCCCTATCCCTTAAGTTAGCTGGGGCTATTACGCCCCCCCCGGACTAAACTAAACTGATATAAATAGTCAGTACGTTGCCTGCTGACCACATAAACACCAAAGAAAAGAATAAACAACTTGTAAATCCCTCGGAAACGATTTTGCGGCTAGCTCTGAACGAACCCCCACGTGCCCCCCTCCTAAGATTTTATAGACAAAGAAATAGGGGCACGATGTGATCCAACAACCACCACCACCACCTCCTACTACTAAAACCTTTAAATCTCGTTCAGGCGCCAATATGGCACGATAGGATCAAGACCCCCCCAAAAAAACCAATAAGAGATTTTGCGGCGGCCGGGTTTTGTAAAAAAAAAGTTCACCACCAACGTTGTTAACCCTAAAACGTTAGGCCGACTTTATTTCTCCGGGCGTCACTTTTCTAAATTAAGACTTAAAACCGAGTCAATCCGTCATTAAACCTATATATATATAGACGCCTTATTTGATACGCTCCGAAGTTCGTAAGTTGAAGTGTCGAAACCTTTACCAGGGTTCGTACAAACCTGGAAAAATCAGGGAAATAACTAGTTGACTAAAACCTCAGGGAAATTTGAGTCAAACAGGGGCCGAGTAATTAAACAAAATGTTCATAAACATATCCACCCTCCATAGGATTAACATTACACTATACTTTGGAGGCTCGTAACCCTGGTTCTACTAGAGATTCGGGGATGTGCTTTTAGTATGTTATAGTCCAATTTGCCCCCCCCCCTCCTTCGTTAACATTTGCTCCTTAGGATACCCCATATACGGGGGAAAAACCTGGAAAATTCAGGGAAGTATATGGGGAAAAGTTGGGAAATCTCAGGGAAATTTGTTTTCCATAAGTTGTATGAACCCTGATTAAGGTTTTAAATAAATAGCCTTAGAAGCGATTCCCAAGCGTCTAAGCTAATATTTAGGCGTCTAGAGACATTTTGTGGCGTAGATTTCTTCCAGATATGATCTTTTGACGCTATCCTATACTTTTTGGGCAATTTTTTTTCTCTCTCTCTCTCTCGAGGCAATGTTACTTAGAACTTGGTGGGTTTTGAGTTAAGCTAGAGTCCACGTTAAGGAAGGTAGGGCCTGCAATATCGGAGGGCAGCCTTCGGAATTGGCTTCTCCGGAGAAGGAAGGCCACTAGTTGCCGCCGTTGCCGCAACTGCAGGATTTTTCCTTCTTTTCGCGACGGGGTTTCTGTTGCAAGGGACCGTAGGAAATGAAAAGTTATGAGTTTTAGGTCCCTGAGAGACTGTTCCCTTACCAATACCCTGATAAAAGAGTTCCCCCTCTCCCCTCCTCCATCCCTTTTTCTATAGCTAAAATGTACCCCCCATTCCTCCAACAACCTCTCTCTCTCTCCGCTGTAAGTTGGTGCTGGTGGTAGCTGGAGGAAAGGATCGTGGCCCTCCTGTCGAGTTTGACGTGGATTTTCGATTAAAGGAGAAACTCCCTTCTAGTTTATTATTTCTCCCTGATCGCCTTTTTAGACTCGGCTAGATCGCCTAGTGATAGCGTCTATATACATGCATACATATATATACATATAGCTGCACTTCGTTCCATTTAGCGGCATCTACCTAAGTTTATTTACAATCCTAAGTCTCTGTTGCTTGTGGCCGAGTTTTGTCGAAACCGCGGCTAAGAACGGGTAACTTCCTATTGGTTGGATACTTTTCCCGCGCAGTAGGCCTAATATGTTTCTAGTTTCTTAGTATATTAATTTTAATCGTAATTTTATAACCTTTCTATGCCTACAATTAAAAAGACGAAGATTACTTAGTTCAGGAGGGATAACACGAAAATGTCTGGGATTTTTGAAATTAATCTACGCGCAACTTTGATACAATATTATTTAAGGTATAAAGCCATTTAAAAAATGTACGCAATTTTATAATGCAGTGTGTTTAGTATAGCAGCAACATTTATGATTATATACTTATAAAACAGGGTTCATACAAACCGGGAAAACCTGGCAAAATCAGGGAAATAAGTAGTTGACAAAAATCTCTGGGAAACCCCAGGGAAATTTAGGATTTTTAGTTAAATTCAGGGAAATTTGCGTCAAACAGGGGCCGAATAATTAATTAAACTTTGGAGGCTCATAACTCTGGTTATGTTAGAGATACGGGGATGTTCTTTGATTATGTCTTGGTTAACATTTGCTCCATAAGATACTCGTTATAGGGGAAAAACATGGAAAATTCAGGGAAATTTGTTTTCCGAAAGTTGTATGAACCCTGTAAAAGGTTCCCATATATATAAGGGATAAGAAAAAGCGCGGGAATTTGCTAACCGGGCCTTAAACCGGAGCCTTAAACTCATCTGATCGTATAAATAGTAGATGGCGAATGGGGGTTGTGTGGGAGAGGGGGGCGTGGTGGGGGGTTTGGATACCGCGAAAAAGACATACGTTTTCGTATAGCCGAGTTAATACATTATTCAGAGCCCCGATACATTTAGGTATATATATTTTCGTAGTAAGACAATGAGAATTCTTCTTACCGTCCTTTTTGTGAGGAAAAAAACGAACCAACTACGTTCGTGTGGTCAAGCTTAATGCAGTTTAAGGCGGGGTGATTGACTATAGCGTGTAAGTATTTGTTATATTAACGGAATTCACCGTTTCTGGGTGGACCAAGACTCGGTCTTCCGGGGTGAGGCAGGGAAAAGATCTGGATGTAATATTTATGACGTGGATATGAGAGGTAGTGCCAGAAAAATGCATGCCCAAGAGTTATATAGAGATACGGTTACCGAAGGCTCCGTTCAAATTTAAAGGTCGTATATCATTATTTAAAATCAAGAAATTATGATAACTTTTATTTGATTAATTAATGATTTTTATCACGCGCGTATTTTCTCTTTTTTGCCCTTTGACCCTAAGTGGAAATTTCAATTTTCGGTTTTTAATTTCGCTCTTTTTTAAAACTTTTGCGTGATGGCGGTAATGAATAGGGAGTATAACCACGCCGCCATATGGAAATAATGGTGTTGTCTATACGGAATAGGGGTCCATGGTATGGTTTTTATAAGGGACATCTGTTTCTAATGGAGTGGGGTGGCGTAGCGGTTAGCGCTTTCGCCTCGCAGCAAGAGGATCCCGGGTTCGATCCCGGACTGTGGCACCGGGTGAAAATCTGGGAACAAATCCTTCTGCGTAGAGTTTGCAAGTTCTCTCCCCGCTTGTTAAAGGAGTTTTCCTCCGCGGTCTAACCCGGTTTCTCCTTTCCATCAAAACTTGCAGAGGTTAACGGTAATAGTTAGTATAGGGCGCTGTCGGTTAGCTGTGGCATAGGGGCTAGCCACCACCCCTCTATGCATTGTAAAGGGACCCACCTGTAAACAAGCCACAGGCTTAGTGTGGATATCCCTTCATAGGCAAAGCTTAGATTATTATTATTATTATTATAATGTTATAGGTAGAATATTTCGAGATAACAGCACCCGCGTGCCAATTAAAGCTTATCGTAGTTAAATATTGACGCCTTACTACCATATTGATAACTTTTGTACGTGTAAAATGAAACGGAAACTTTATATGCTATAGGTTACATTCATCAATTTCCTAGTAGAGTTAATTTTTTTTTTTTTACTATTATTCCCGAGTTAAGATTTTTTTAACGATTTTGATAATTTACATATATTTTCCTCAATTAAAAATTATATTTTTTCCTTTATTAATTACTTTAGAACTTATATTTAATTTTAATTAATATCAACTCGTATTATTTTATTAATTTGATCGGTATTAAGTGAAAAGCAATAATAAGTAGCTAATAATTTCTAATAATTTGACTTCTATTGAAATAAATGTTTTCCCTTTGCTATTTTCTATTATAAGGGAAAATGTACTTGCGAGTCTAGACTTGACTAAATATCATAAATAATTACACCGTTGTTCCGAACGAAAAACAGACTTATTCTAACAAATGAAAGTTTTATTTAAGATATCTATGGTTTTTGTAGTGCCATTGGAATTCTGAGATATCGAGCACGTTCCCCTTGGGCACTAGCTCGCTAATGAATATTAGTTTTGCTTCGTTCATTTTTGAATCGAGCGACAGACCTGATATTTATCGGTGCTGTTCTCTTTCGGGGCTTTTCGGGGCATGGGCTTCTCAATTAGACAAACCCCGGAAATAGAAAGAGACTCACTCTTTTTCAATTTAATAGTTTTGTGTGTTTCCTGCCAT
Source organism: Phalangium opilio (assembly GCF_054372755.1). NCBI lineage: Eukaryota > Metazoa > Arthropoda > Arachnida > Opiliones > Phalangiidae > Phalangium > Phalangium opilio. The sequence goes on along the minus strand of NW_028324187.1, from coordinate 10,444,072 downwards.
TTATGGACTTTCATTTATCCCCGCCCCCCCCCCAGGCGCCTAGCGTTAATCACGGATTTCTGAAATTAAACTTAAATTACCTTGATATACTTAAATAAACAGATTAAGTTTTTACTTAAACTTTCATATTGAAGAGCCAACTTCCAGGGGTAAAACTTATAATGTATTTCCTACCGGCCCCTGTAAAACTCCGACCCGCAATACTCCGGTGTATGACATCTTTATAAAAATTCGTATCTTTTTTAATTCTTTGGCAATTTTGTTGTTTTAGGGATCAAATTGAAGCCCAAATTACGCTCTATATTTATTGACAGATCACGTGACAAATAATTGTTAAAGCGAGCGAAATTTATTAAAATATTGAAATGCAAGGCTTAACCGATATTGCGACCATCTTTATTCTACGCGTGTTTACTCGAACCCCGATTGTAGTAACCCCGAGTATTTAGTATCGCTGTAAAGAAGAGAATTAGGGCTAAAACATATTCAAAGGACTTTCCCGTATCTCTTATACAACCAGAGTTACGGTCCTTCAAAGTGTTACGTAAAAACCAGTATGGTCATCGTAAGTTTAAAGATATTTTTAACGAAAGCAGTGCGTGAATATAAAAATGAATATAAAACAATCTTCCACAATCAAAATGCGATATAAATTAAGAAGGCAAATTAAAATTTGCGCGAGCCGTAATTAACCCTTTGAACCCTATCCGAATAAAGGCCGAGTAAAATTAAGATAAAGGCAGGCTGGCGCGTATAGGAAAACGCAACAAGTTTTACCTGTGGCTTCTCGCTGTATGTCCCCCGATGTGGCTCGGGCTCAACAAGTTGTCTTTTGGTCGTTTGCCAAGATTCGAAGCCGAGCCAGCCGAGCCGAGAGGCTTTTCCCCCGCCGCTGAGAGACATCGGCAAAGCTCCGGGAAAAATTCGATCTTATCGGCGCGGCTGATTTTTCCTTTCTCATCCCGCGACTAATACTTGGAAGTAACTTTGGTGGTGCCGATTGAGACTAGGTTCCTTATCTCGGATTGGCGACGCTCATTTGGCTGCCTTCGACGCTTCGGCCTTTTACGTCCATTTCATGGGGTTATTACGCGGTTATACGCTAAGGAACCAACCCTCCTCGGTGGTGGTTTTCCCCGCGTCTCCCTGCGTGCGTCTATAAAGAAAAGAGGACATTGAGACCGGCGCCGCGGAGAACATCCTATCCCGCTCCTGTTCGAACCCCCGATTATTATCTAATGTAACTATGGGGTGTTTCTACGGGATCTATCGCCTTAGCTTCGAAACTATGTTATTTAAGGCATTGAACTATTTCAGTTGCAAGTACTGACTAGCTTGCGTTTAGACGCTCTTTTCAAGTTGATCCGGTTTCTTGTTTTTACTAAAATTTAACTGACATTTAACAACAGAAAATTTTTCAAGTTAACCACGGCATTTTTTTCCCTTAGAACCTGGTAAATTTTAGAGATCGTTAGCGATTTAAGGCTGTAGATTGTAGTAGCACCGTAGTTTGAATCGAAATAGTCTATGATACAAAGAAGTAAGGTCACCCTCTCGTCCTCCTTTAAAGGCGCGCGTTCCCCGTCTCTCGCCGCGTCGAATAAGGGTAGGGGAAAGGGCCAGGGCCGATTTTTAGAAGATGGTAGACGAAACGTGAAATCGCGTTATTACGTTTCTACGCCATCGTGCCCGACAACATTACTGTCAAGCCCCGTATTCTAAGCTTCCTCTTTCTCTCCTTATTCTTCCTCGTCCCTCGCCCTCGACCCCGGTGCCCTTTTTACACCCCATACACCAGCACCACGCACTCGGAATGCACTAGCGCCGCACGCCAGAGCGCTCGTACTACTATAGCGTGTAGATCTAGAATAAGACGCCCTTTTAAAAACCCAGAAGAGCCGCCGCAGCGACACCCCGACTTTTTCCCCACCGGTTCCTGTTAGGAGGGGTTGGCCCCCCCGTACTCTACTACCATGCCACGCCGAGTCCCTGACGTTTCCTCGATCTCCTCTTCTAAAGCACACGACTATATTCTTCTCTTTTGGAAGAGCGGGAAGGGAAGAACGTCTATTGTATTATGGAAACACTATACCAGAAGTTCATAAAAGTTCATAATTTAGGAGCGTGTTTTTCATTTCATTTTATCCTTTTCTTCCAACCAACGACCATTGTTTTCTCGTTCGAATTATGCGCTAATTACGATAGGTTTTAACAACGATAAAGTCTTGTATTCCCTCGGAATTAATTTAATTTACTTCAAGTTTAATAAACTTCTGATAGCGTTTGCTTTTTTTATCCGTTCAATTTAAGGATCAGGAAACAATAGACCTTTTTTTTTATCTATCAGTGATGAGGACCGGTGGGAATAATCCCCAATGGGTTTTGAATTTCAAGATTTTAATGAAAAGATTGATCTTTTGAACTATATCTATGTACAGGGTGTTTCTAATAAATCTGCAGCCATGAATAAAAAGGGAACTCGTTCTAGGGTTAACTAGGGTTACCCCTAAAACGAGGAAATACACGTTTATTTAGTTGAACTATGTATAATTTTAATTAGATGGTTCATCTACCTATAGTGTCGGTAAGGCGGCCGTGATTACATAAGAGATATATTAGTTCAATAATGCCTTAAGCCGTGAGCTCCAATTTACCCAGCTGTCTAAATGCTGCGCCGAGCTTTGACAATCTATAACGGATAAGTCATATTGACTTCGATTATATGCAACGCGGATTCATAGGCGATAAGTGTACGTTTCCAAAAACCTATCTAGTTCCTCTCAATTGACAAATTTAATTATTTCAAATTGGAAATTTATATATATATATATTTTTGGGGTATAATTGAAATCAGATCTGCGGATATTGAATATCTGAGGCATTTTTAATCTGTTTTGCTAAAATGGTCCGAAAGGTTATCTGGACCCTGCTCTCTGTAGAGAAATAATCTATCTGAAATTTTCGTTAGGGTTTGAACTCAAACCTGAATTTTTTTGGAAAGATAATTTAACAGGGTTAGTTTTTTTTTCGGCTAGTATTTTATCTGAAAGATGCTTCTATCTTACTTTAATTGCGCCAAATTTAAACCTGATTAAAAGTTAGTTATCTATCTATTTGGAGAGAGAGAGAGTTAGCGAAGTGGACTAGCTCCACTATGGAATCTCTCGGCGCAAAGCAGGGTTGGGTACACACTTGTTGCTTACCTGTTAGATTTTTCCCCGTAGTTTGGGCGTGCGGAATTCTTTGAGAAAAGCCGGAGTTCTTGCCAAGGAAAAGTGTCCGTCGCGTTTCGTTAAGAAGTTCTTCATATTTTTTTCGTTCGGTGTTTAAATTTAAAATTGGAAAAAGATTGATTTCGTAACGCTGCTATTCTCTTGGCAACTAAAGAGTCTCGAATCGCGGAGTTGGTTTAAGGAGTTGAAGCGCGGAAACCGAAAAGGACTACTTCTCTTCAACTAGTCTGACACTTTTCTGTTTGATGATCGCGGAATATACCGTACACCGTGCGAGCGGGAATATTCAACCCCTCCCCTCTCCCCCTCTCTCTTTCCCCGCTTTATTTACACCCCCTCCCCCCGGTTTCACGTGTTACCCCCGTTACCCCACCATCACCACTTTTGGGCTATCCTAGTCTTTGAGATAGCTGGTGACGTCATAGCCTGTTGCTAGTCGGAATATCGAATGGGAAGCCAGCTACATAGGGGAAGAGCAACAGGGGGTTTTAGCTTTTCTAGCTCTAGCTCTCTCTCTCTCCTCTCTCTCTCCCTCTCTCTCCTCTCTCTCCTCTCTCTCTCTCCCTCTCTCCTCTCTCTCTCTCCCTCTCCTCTCTCTCTCCCTCTCCTCTCTCTCTCCCTCTCTCTCTCTCTCTCCCTCTCTCCTCTCTCTCTCTCCTCTCTCTCTCCTCTCTCACGAGCCATAGCAAGCGCGCTTGATAAGAGAGACTCTATCACCCCCGCCTTCTTTACCCCCACCTATCTACTGCTCGTGCTGAATTCTACGATTGTTAAAGTTATGGATGTAAATCTTCCATCTTTTTCCGAATTTTAACTCCCATCTATAAACTTACATCATCAGTGCTCTGTTAAGGTTTTTTTTGGCGGAAATCCTGGAGAAAGGCGACTGGGATTGTAATCAGTGATAACTAGATTTTAGATTGAAGACCATTGAATTGGTTTTAGGGGACAATTAATGTTTGGGAGACAGTATCTCCGTGACTAACTGTTCATTGTAGATCCATGCACGTTATGGAATTCGGTTGATATCCATGATTGAATGAGCGTGGTCGGTTGGTCCTTCGTCTCCTCTCTCTATCTTTATGACAAGGCAACTTGATAGTGGGGGGTCGAGCGCCTCTGATGAGTTTTATATTGTAATTACGAAACAATCTAGAAGCCCTTTCCAGCCCGCTATTTGTTTAACTTGTAAATTCGAGCCCCCACATCCAATCGGCAAGATGCCATGCAATACTTCTTAAAACCGGCCGGAGAATATATCCAGCGTCTTAGAGATACCGTAGAGTTTAACTCTAATATCGTGGCATTTTCCCGTAGAGATGGATTCTTCACTAGGCGGGCTCGCTTCACTCCTATTGAGTGTAACGTCCAAAAGCTCCGTAGATCAGAGCTACTGGAAGAAATGGTTTAGGAAATTTGCTTTAACATATAGTTGCTCGCAATACCATTTTTGTTCCCAAAAATATTGACGTTTATTTGAAATAATGAGCTAAAAGATGACAATCTTAAAGCGAAGGATTTGTATTCGTTATCAGTTTGATTTTGTTATTGAGAACCTGGTGAGTTTTACAACATTATCTGCTATTATATTTGATATTATTTTAACGAACCATGTAAGTCAATTAATTCTGAACAGACTCTTGGGGTACTGAATACGCGAGAATGCAGTGTGGACGAATGTTTGCAAAATCGACAGTAGCTAAGGATAATTACTAGGCCGTACCCTCGAACCCATCCTTTCCCCCCGGAGTCCCCCCTCCCCCCGCTTCGTGGCTAACTTAGTGTTGGGGTTTAATGCTGCCTGTGGATGTCTATGGGGGGATCTCTTTTTTTGGTTATGTTGACCTAAGGCGGGGTTTAAGCCTAACGCGTATATGCAGCGCCGCGCTGCTTCGCTTTTTATTTCTTTGACTCTCCCCTCGCTTTCTACTCCCCCCCCCTTCCACCATCGTTTCCCAGTGGCCATTTCGCGGCTTGATCAAGGCCCTGTTCGGATTGCGCAATGGCTTCTTCAAGCTCAAAATATCTATCTCCCATAGTACATTGAAACGTGAATATTATCTCGTTTTGCCCAAAATGCCCCTGATGAGTCGCTCTCAGGGTTCATACAAACCTGGAAAACCTGGAAAATAAATAGTTGATAAAAACCTCAGGGAAAACTCTGGGAAGAATTTTTAGTAAAATTAATCAGGGAAATTTGCGTCAAACAGGGCCCGAGTAATTAAGCAAAATGTTCGTGTGAACATCCCCCCTCCATAGGATTAACATTACACTATACTTTGGAGGCTCGTAACTCTGGTTATATTAGAGATACGGGGATGGCCTTTGAGTATGTAATAGTCATATTTGCCTCCCCCCTCCTTGGCTAACATTTGCTCCTTAGGATGTTCCATGTACTGGAAAAACTTGGAAAACTCCGAGAAATCTCTGGGAAATTTGTTTTCCAAAAATTGTATGAACCCTGCCTTTACCCCCGAAACAAGGGTGTTCGACGTGGAAAACATTTTTACAGGGGCTATGGAAAAATATATGGGATTAGTTCAGCCTGGAAGTTGGCTTTATTTCACGGCAACTGATTTTGTTATATAAATGTGAAAATCTTTTTCGTAAATTGCAGTTAGATTAGCCCCATGGGAATATTGTTCCGTTTTGTTACAAAGTGTACCTACTCTCTGTTAACACGAGAGTTAACTGCCCAGGGAAGAGTGTAGAGGTAAAGATAGACAACCAGATCGAAATCTCGTGATGTGTTGACGTACTATTTCGCTTTACATTTCATTATTACGAGTAACTCTTATTTCGCCTTTGTCATTTTCGAGTCATTAACGGAGAGTTCCTACGGGTTTTTCCGAATTCAACCCGATTTTAAATATACACTACCTATTATATATTTACGACTTCGCCGCGTGGATTATTTACAACAAAGCTCGGATTAATCTACATAAATTTAAATTTAACCTATTTCATTACTACCAGAGTTTAGCCTAAAAAAGTCATGGATTGTGAAAGTGCTTTAAATAGGGTAAAGGCTTTTGTAGGTTACAATTATTTCGTATTAATTGTATCACGTGACTTTGTAAATTTGTCGATTTTAGACTTTAGCGCCTTTACGGTGTTGGGCTTTGGACATGCTAGGCACTGGGCACTATAGGCCTTGGTTGTGCACGCGCCATGACTAGGCCTAGAGTTACTGTTTACCCAACGCTGACAAAACAAACATTCTAGATTGTGGAAAGATGGTGCGTGAACGGGGGGGGCGTGCTCCGTACCTATTTCGAGTACCCCAACGTGTACCAGAAACGTCGAAACGACATAACCGAACGCCAACGATGGCCGGCGAATTTTGCAATTTTCGAGGGTCCTAATAGTCTATAATTATTTGACAAAAATGGTTGGGTACTCTCGTTATTACAGTTTATTCTAGCTAGTTGATAAGAAGTTACTTTCGAACGTTTTTAATGGCGATTTAAATTATTTTAGCGGGGGCAGTTAAACTTGATATGAAGGAAGGGTGTTACTAACCAAATTTTCAAAGAGCGCTGATTATCTCGGGCTGCACCTTCTGTTGTTTTAAGGAGCGTGTATAGGGGCTAAGGCTTTTGACTCGTCAAATGGCTGCCACCCGTAATAGGAGCGTCGGCTCATTGATAAGACTTCAAGAACCATCTGCCACGCGATAATTCCATATCCTTTAGCGTAATTTCTAACCCAACTGCATGCGGCTTCTTGTTTCACCTGTTTTTTCGGCCTGTTAAAGAGATAGTGAAACAACTAACTCTCTAAATAATTCTTCTTATTAACGTTACTGGCCAAAAATTAGTTCTCTACGTCATTTGAATAAAGACAGGTAGACCTACCTTGAAATCAAAAAATAATTTAATAGCTTTAATACGTCATTCAAATTTTGTTCAAATATTTTGTAAAACGTAGTGTCACTGTAAAGACAAGAGGCGGAGTTTAAGCCATTGTTTTTACGTCCACACTTATCACCACGTTATTATTATTATTGTGTAAAATCGATTCTTCAAATTTGGATTAAATTTGATGGGGAGAAAATTTCCAAGGACGAAATTTGGGGTTGAATAACTAATTAGCCTACATTATATTGAGACACGGTGTTTAACCGATGTTATAGGGGGAAGTGGTGGCGCTAATTAGGCTGATAATTAAATAAACCCCCAACATTTTAATAGCCTTCAAGAAAAAACCTTTCGAAAAAAAATCGTTTTACGTCTCATCTTAAAACGCAATCAGTTACGAAAGGAATTTATTTAAGCGCCCTATACTTCGCGTTAATTTACTTTTGATAAAGTAGTATTATAGATTCAAAATGTTCAGATGGCGCGTGCTGTCGAGAGTATGCTGGTACAAACAATATATCGAAATTGTAAATGATTGAAGTATGGATGGGATATATAGGGGTTGTCTAGTTGGCAGCCCCCCCCCCCGAAGCTTTATTCATCCCCCCCGAGGGGAGAATGGAAGGAAGGAGGTCCCCCAATCGCTTGGGGGGGTTTGAAGGAAATGGAGTTTAGGATTTAGTCTTGGGGAAGACAAACTGGCATTCATATCCTGAGCAATTAAAAGGGGAGATTCGACTCTAACCTCCTTGCAAGGAAGGATAAATGTCCAAAGACTATCTAGCTTTATTAAGGCCGAGACAATATTGGAATCCGTTTTAAACACATATTCCCAAACACCCCTCGCCCGCCACCACGGGATACTTTCCCTAATAGATAGACTATGAATTAACTGGTAAAACACTACCGTGATGCGTTCACACTACAGAGTTCATACAAACCTAGAAAAAGCAGGGAAATAAATATTTGACAAAAACTCAGGGAAATTTTTAATTTTTAGTAAAATTCAGGGAAGTCAGGGAAATTTGCATCAAACCGAGGCCGAGTAATTAAGGAAAATGTTCGTAAACATTCCCCCCTCCATAGGATTAACATTACACTATTTGGAGACTCATAACTGTGGTTCTACTAGAGATACGGGGATGTCCTTTGAGTATGCTCTAGTCCAATTTGCCCCCCATCCAACCATACTAAACCAGGGTTCGTACACGACCTGGAAAAGTCAGGGAAATTGAAAATGGGCCTAAAAGGTCAGGGAAAAATATATTGGTGGGAAATTGATAGTCTGGATAACAGCATATCCTATACCCTTTCAACTTGCACGATTACGCCTATTTTTTAACTTAGGCAAACTATATGGCTCGAAGCGCCTGTCTTTATGAGGCTATAAAGATGGACGTCTTTGAGTTCGGGTTCACAACCTTTTAGTGTTATTGGTCAATTTAGTGAACACAATTCTTTTGATCAGCATACGTGTAAGCCTATATTTTAAAGTAGGCAAACTATATGGCTCGAAGCGCCTGTCTTTATGAGGCTATGAAGATAGTCCAACTTATCCCCCCCCCCTGGAAAACTCAGGGAAATATATGGGGAGAAAACCTGGAAATCTCAGGGAAATTTGTTTTCCAAAAGTTGTATGAACCCTGATTTTACTCGGTTCGCCAATCAGATAAATTAGATACGATCTTATAATTTCATGTTTGAAAATTATTTAACAAAATATTTATTAGTTCCCTTTTTGTTAAGCTTTAATATAAAATTTAAAATAGCAGCGCCAAATTAATCCTGTCGAGATCTGGTCCTAAAAAACAAAGTTAAAAACTGAAAAGCAAGCGCGCCGCATTCTTCTTGTAAAATTTGCATGAAATCTTTACATACTTAAACAATTTTTTTTGGCGTGCGGCTAATTCCTACTTTGAAGGGACCCCCCCCCCTCTTAATTCCTATATCTCATGCAGGAAAAAAAATGATTTCAGATTGGGGTTGGAAAATTCTAAATCTCCCACACATAGATGGAAAGAAGAAAACGAGATTGAAATAAAAAAAAAAAAAAATAAGTAAAGGAAGAATGGGGTTTCAAAGTCAAACAAAAACATTCTTACTTACACAACTTATTCTTCTTTAAAGGGACTGTGAATTTCACGGGATAACTTTCTTTATCTTAAAATCAGCCCAAACTGTTTTACTTACGAAGCTGAACTGGGAAGGTAACGTTAATTACTCTCTATCCCGTTGAACGCTTCTTTTATTGTTTCTGATTTAAATCAATCAGCGAGTGCATTGGTTTTTCTGCTGAAAATCGTCATACGTTTGACTAAAGAAAAATATTCCATTCAGTCTCCCTTTAAAGATGATTAGTTTGGTAAGAAAGTAAAGACGGTCGGGTCTGCCGGATTCCCGACCGTTTCTTTAATTGCGAAAAAGGATAGATTTTGGGGGGTCCTTCCCCCCCCTCCCTCCTATCTGATCAAACTATAGCCCCCTTACATTTTAAATAGCAGTTCAATTCACCGTAAAATTGTAGATATTCTCTTATTAAAGCTACTCTTTCCGAGATTGCAAATGCAATATATATATTTCATCTCAATCCACCCCCTTTCCCCCTCCCTTTTTTTTTTCTTCGTGTCTCGCGCTTTTTGGAATTAAGAATCGCGAGATCTTACTTCCGTTTCCATGATGATGTTTCAAATTGAGTTTGCAATAAGTGTAAAGTACGCTTCTATAGTTTTTAAGCCCATTTATTTTACTTTGATTTTATTGTAATTTTGACGTGAAATTTCATTTCATTTCATCCCAATCTCAGTTTTCTACGCTTCGTGCATTTACAAGCTTAAATCCCAAAGAAAATTCCGGGTGAACCAGCGTGTTCGCGCTAACCCCGGTAATACGTATTTTACTATAAAAACCGGTAATATAAATTTAGCTTTACAAGTTCCGTAACCCCCCTTTATCTTTAATAACTCTGATGGCGCGAATAAAGTCCAGTCTAAAATTTCACCGCGTGCCAAGCTTGACTATTAATTATATAATGGCTAAATTCGAAGCAAATTCCGGTTGAATTTGAAGGGGCCGTAGGCTTTTTAGACGCTTAACCCCTATAGAAGAAGATGAGGGAAAAAAGGAAACTGGAGAATGAGAGTAGGCCTAGGTCTATTTCCGCCGCCGCCGCGCAAACCATTCCAAGCAATTTTCTATAGGTTAGATCTTGGTTAGACCTTAAAGGGATATTATCACCCCCGAAATTATTTATTTTAAAGGTATAGTTACGTGTAAATATAATATTAAATTTTAGATTTATAGTCTTAAATTTCTAACCATAAAATAATATTTAAATTCCATGATAGTATTCCTTTAAATTTTATGTTCGGGAGTTGAGCGCCAAATGAAAAAGCGGGAATTAGAGGAAGACAGACAGACGGTCTTGAATTAAGCAATCATTCCCCACCCCCACCCCACCCCCTCTCTATCTCTCTTCGTTTCATTTGGAATAAATGGGTTTTTTGTTTTCTCTCTCTCTCTCTCACTCTCTCTTGGACCACTTTTCTCCCGACTGAGTTTCCAGCCCATCTTTTTTCTAATGGCTTGTTCAGACGATCGGGATGAAAATAGATAGTTTAAGTAAAACCTTAATATTATATAGTGTTTTAATTAAATTACCATTATATCGGGATTTCGTAGTTAATTGTCCCTTGTGGGGAAAAATCGGTACTAGAAATTCAGAACATTTTCGACTCAAAATTGATGCTTTACCATCTCATCTCCCTGCGCGTTCTTACCCTCCCTTTTGTGGAACACTATGTATATCGCTTAATCTCTCTATTGTTCTATAAAAGTCGTATTTTATCTTATTTGCATTCTGTTATAGGCGCCACTTTCTTTTAAACGCGAGTCAGACTTTATATTTATGAGCGAGCAAAGTCGTCTGGTTTTTTATCCTTATTAGACGAGCGGTTTAGATTTTTATTTTTGCTCGTATCAATTATTTGGTAAAATAACATTGAGGTGGTTTACGGTGTTAAATACTTTCCGGATGTCTGTCGAATAATACCGCGTTATGGCCTCATTAAAAATGTATAAAATTGTACCCGGGAAAGACTGAAGTACGTGGAAAACCCTTATTTATTTATTTATGGTTTTTATTAGAGTTTATGAAAATATGTAGTATTTGCCAGGACAATCGTGATAGTAATTGTTTTAGGTCCAAATCGAAAGTAGTTTTCATAAACTATTTAACGAACTTCAGAAGCTGAAGAAAGTGAATTAAAGTGCTAGGAACAAACCGATTAGAAGTTTTTTTCAGGGTCTTTTTTTTAATGTCTACTAGGCCTAGCGGAATCTTCGGAGATACTAGCAGCTGTCTCGTGCTGGTATAACTGAAAAAGTAAAAAATATAAACTAAAATAAGTTTAGATTCCTTAGTTGTATAGGCGCGAAAGGCCCGAGGGTCAGACGGTGGTGGTCAACCGCGTATAGGCTAGAGATGATAGTGAAAAGGAAACGTTCCGAGGGCGCTAGACAAACCATCGAAACTGCAGCGGCGGGTCAGTTAAAGAAACTAAAACGACCCGCTGCCCAGACGACCACCTCCCAATCATTTCGGACCAAATACTCATCGCGTAAAGTGTCCATGCAGGGTCGCGTTCCCACTCGCTTGAAAAAAATTAAACCACGATTATTTACACCCCATTATAAGCTGTAAAGAGAGACTGATATTGTCATAAACTTTTATAATCTATTGATAATATAACGTGCCATAAGACAGAGAGGTTAATTTTCGTGTGACAACTTTGGAGATGATTGTGTATGTGCGAACGTAACTCGGATGGACAAAGAAATAAACCTTGAGTTTCTCGTACTGTAATTGAATTTACAAGCAAAAACGTGGAAGACCTTTAGGGCTTTATATTGGTCAAGATTCCGGTCCTGAGAATTGTACCGCGGCCGCTCTATTACCGTACAAATATCACGCTATCTATTTGTGTCCTTTCCTTTTGACCCCCCCCCCCTTCCTGCCCGGGGGTGAAATCCAAGTTTACCTGATTTTATTTTTTAGTTATTTTGGGTCTATTATATTTTAAAATATGTGCTAAGGTGTAAACATTGCTACAGGCGTTCTATGGGAAATTAAGGTTAAAGTTTCAGCCTGGTTTGACGCTTTCCCTCAAGACTCGTATTTTGAGTTTTTTTTTCCTTACGAATAATTTTAATAAGTGTGATTAATTTTAGTTGTTTAAATGCTTAGGGCGGAAGAGCCTTCGTTTCTGGTTGGTGAGGGGTTAGAAAAATGTGATTAATACGTAGCGATATATATTATTTAAAAAAACAACCTATTGATATGGGCGTGTCTGTGAGATGGCGTGGGCGGGACTCGAGATACCTCGTCTTTTTACGCTGATAAATATTATACAAGATAAGTGAAGTATGGATAGTATCCCTCGATAGATAATGCCGTTCAACGCTCCTTTGTTCGCCCCCACTCCGTGAATTAACGTGATCAATCTCTCCGGGGAAACTTATTATTAATCCTAAAGGCTAGGAAAACACTCGGTTCGCCTTTACACCTATTACTTTTAGTAACGCGAACGAGTTATTATATTATATACATATACATACGGTCGCCTTATAAAAGCGTAAGCTAACAATGTTTAGGTTAAGCGCGAATTGAAGTGTCGCTTAATATCAGACGTTCATAAATTAATGGTTAGTAAATTATTTCTTTTTAAATTTATGTTAAAATTTCCAATTCTTTTAAGTTACTTTAAGTATTTTTAACGAAAGTAATTCATAATTTTGAAAGTGGATACTTGAAAATTAAGTTATTTAATACATTTTCTTGAATGAATTGCTTGCTTATGTTTTTTTCCCCATAAGGAAGTGAGAACTAGGCTTCGAGCGCTGGACTTCTATGCTATGGCGTGGAGTAGATATTTTTTAGACCTAGTTATGGCGGGGTTGTCGCCAGGCCATTAGTTTAAGTCGGATTGAAGGAGGGTGTATGGTGGGGTTGGGGGGGGGGGGGGTGTTGGGTCGCCCTGGAGTATACAAGCCGGAACAATAGCTCGGACAAAAATGCTACGGATATCTATTGATCGAAGCGAAGGCATTAGCTCGGCGCTGCCTTCCTTCCCTTCCAGCTTTGGAACTGTGCTACGGCGAAACCTTTTTATATAAGTCTCGGAGTGAGCTAGGAGTTGGTGGAAGGCGCAAAATACGGTACTAACCGCATGATGTATTCGGTCAATTCTAGGGGGACTTCCTTTCTCGTCGGACCGTATACATCATTGCCACGTGATCGGGGTCCGTCGAGGCTTACCCCCTCCTCCTGCTCCCCCCCCCAATCTCCAATATCTTCTTATATACCTAGCTACAACCCTGGTTTTTAAACCCCCTCGGAAGTGTACGGTTTTTACGGTGTTTGATTATACCCTGTATTACAACTTGGAAATTCGTTTTCTCTTCTATAAACTTGATATAGCATGCAGCGGGTGCGGAGAAAATTGCCTTTCCATACATTTGTTTCCCAGAGTACCTTGAAAAGTCGGGCAGTTTTGATATGTCAGTTTTAATTCGGATAATTACATAATTGGTCTCGTATTTTTCCCATAGTTGTATGGTATTAGGCATAAACCAGGGTTCATACAAACCGGGAAAACCTGGAATAATCAGGGAAATAAATAGTTGACAAAAACTCAGGGAAAATTTCGAATTTTTAATGAAATTCAGGGAAATCAGGGAAATTTGCTGCGTCAAACAGGGGCCGAGTAATTAAGCAAAATGTTCGTGTGAACATACCACCCTCCATAGGATTAACATTACACCCAATTTAGAGGGTCATAACTCTGGTTCTATTAGAAATACGGGGATATCCTTTGATTATGAAACAGTCCTATTTACCCCTCCTTCGTTAATATTTGCTCCATAGGATACTCCATATAGGGGAAAAACACCTGGAAAATTCAGGGAAGTATATGGGGAAAAACCTCATGGCGGCCATCTTGGATGTCTGCCTATCTAGGTGGTTCCTACTACTGTTACACGCTCGTACATTGTAAAATAGCCTTTAACAACTTGTTTCCTTTCTATTCTCGTAGCATAGTGTATGAAACTCTAGATAGGACACATAGTGTATAGTAGAAAATATCGAAGTTAAGGCAGTCTAAGACACTCACTCGATTCGGCCTTTTATTTCTACTTTATTTTTTCTGGGGGGGGGGAGTGTGAACAAAAGATGTTAAAAGAAGCGGGCGGCGGATCGACCACCACCTTTAGATCCCCGGACGATATCCCCGATAAAAGCAGCTAGTTTCCCCCCGAAACACAAAGTATAGAAGGGCAAAAATCTTTTAGTTGCCGTTACAAGTCCCTACTGAATTTAAATGCCTTATGTTCCCATTGTCATTTACCCGTATGCCTTATACTTATTTCATCTCGTATTAAATATTTAGCGTCACGAGCGCTTTTAATAAGAAATGGCATCTGTTATTTCTTCTATTATTATCGGGTCTTAATGTAATATATTAATTAATTAATTTAAAGATTGGATAAACCTTATTTTTAAATTAATGTTTATTGAAGTTCACGCGTTTTAGACTAATGATCACGTGAACAATAATTTTCTATTAGATCCGGCTCTTGATTACATTGAAACTTAATTAACATCAATGAAGTAATAAAAATTCGCATTCTGGTTGTCTGTCTCACAGTCGGTTGTTAAAATTTGCAACCCCTTGCCCCCCCCCCTCAATTTCGACTAGTCTCTGTATGTGGCCATAGTGCAGGTATATACTGGTGGTCAATCAATCGTAATTTAGAATTTCTACTTTTATCCCCTACCAGACTTAGCATAGCGTATTAGTCCGCGTCTACTTTCGCTAGTTAGCAAAGCGCGGGTGGAGATGAAAAAAGGGAGGGGGGAAAGTACCGTCTGCCTTCCCCCCTCACCCGGTTAGGGGAGAGACAACGGTTTAAATTTAATTTTAATAATGCAGTTCTTCTTTGGGCCGAAGAAAATGGGATGAAAGGTAAAGAAAATGTTGCTTTTCTTTTTTCATTCCCCCCCCCTTCACCTCCCCCCCTCCCTTCTCCAAAACATAAGTGACGTAATAATCGTAAGTAAACGCATTGCGTCTTCCTGGAGTTGTTATAATCCCAAATGTTCTAGAGGTATCCTAGTTTTTGGCATACTTGGAAGTATTTCGTTACTAACTCCCAACCAACTTTGCAGGCTTCCCTATCGAAATGGACGTACACTGGTTCCTCTTTTTTGAACTTACGGGGTTGGGGGGGTTTGAGGGGGAGGGGAGGGGTATACCACCCCCGAACCCCCTTTCATTTTATTACATTTCGTTTTTTGACTCAAACTGAAAGAAGGACTAAAGGTTGTACGCCTTGCAGTATAAACCCTAGCGCGGCCAACATTTTTATTCATTTTATCAGAAAATCCATATTTGTATGTACTCTTGCCTACAACTACAAATTTTTAAATCTAGGCCTTATTTTAACGGGTTGGCTTAATTTGAACCTTTTGATAATCTATAATTAATCATTCTTTCGCGTGTCCATGCATCATGAAAGGCTCTGTTAATATAAATTGTCTGTGTGGACTAACTATATGAAATGTTTTTCAGTTTTAAGACGTGATTATTCAAAATATCAATATTTTTTTTGGAATATTACTTTAAGTTATAGCCTTCTTCAACTTATCCGTATTTGCTAATGCGTCTTTACTATAGGTACCGGGTCCAATTTTTGTTTCAGCTTAAACTATAAACTTTGCCTTCTTAAATCATGGAACTCTTAATACCGGTAGGGGATTGGAAATTTAATTCTAGGATTATCGTCAGATATCACTGTTTAAAAGTATATAGACTCGGCTTTTCTAGGCCCTTTTAAGAGTAGCGAAGTCCATGGTTAAATGGGGACGTTTTTAAGTAATTAACTTTTTATAGGAGTGGGCTGTAAAAATACTGGCCCATTTCCTTAAGGAAAAAAACCGTGAGAAATTCGGGAGCGACTGCAGGATCTGCATCAATAGATACAATAGGCAATACCACTGTGTATATCAAAACTTGTAAAGATTTAAATATTAATTAAACTTATAATAATAATAATAATAATAAGCTAAATTAGTAGCGTAATTATTTACGCTTTTGGTTCCAGCAAAAGTCTCAGGACCTACTTAGTATACTCTGAATTTTAGGACCCCCCAATTTAATGTCGGTGATAATTTTAAAATTTCCTCGTCTGTATTTGGATCCCCATGCAAGTTCGAATAAAACCCTTAAGAGGGGAACGGGGTGGGGGTGTCGACGTGATAAAGGGCTAATAAAATCTACCGGAGAGGGGGGGACTTATAATTTGGGAGGGGGAAACACTAAAGCCCTCTTTTTTATTATTTATGTACTCGTAAAGATCCCCTCTTCCTTGTAAGACAAAGAAGCTATCATCATATCTTTATATATCCTTTCCTTTATTGCAGTGTGTATCCAGTCGCGTGTGTTTTATTTAGCTCAAAACGATATCCGAAGTCATTGCAAATGACGAAATATTCATGGGAAAGTTGGTTTTCATCGTGAATTTAGGGTAAATCAAGCTGTTAGATAAATTAGTATCATTTCAGTCAGTTCAATTAACACTTTGTAATAAAATTCGTCTATATTCTAAATATTTTTAAACCCTTTTTATACTCAAATATTTCTTGTACATTGGAAGTTAATGTTACTTGGCTTTTAAACAGGGTTGCCACGGATCAGGGAAAACCTGGAAAAGTTAGGGAATTTGAAAAAGGGCTGAAAAGTCAGGGAATTTGATTTTAGAGGGTAAAATTTCTGGGTGATAAGTCTTTATTAATTAAAAGAGTAATGAAAGTTTCTCCTCATCCTCTCTTCTTAACACACAGAGTGAACTCTAGAGCAATCCTTAAAAATGCTGTCTAGAATTGTTTTTATAAAGTAAATATCTCTTAGACTGTTATTTATAGTTAAAATGATTTTTATTGATTTTGGTGCAACAAATACATTGGGAAACTTAATGTAGATCGAGTTTATTTAATTATAAGCTCTTAAAACGCGCTGTAAACATTTACACTTTCGACCTAAAAAGGTCAGGGAAAATCTCAGCAAAAGGTCAGGGAAAACCAGGAAAAGTCAGGGAATTTGGTTCTGAATATTCCGTGGCAACCCTGTTAAATTACCAAACAATTCGAGACACTCTAACTCCACTGCTGGCGTCTACTCTACTCAAGATGGCGTGATCGGAATTTTAAAACTCGGTCAAAATTCTTATATCCTTGATTTATAAATAGCCCCCCAACCCAAACACCCCCACCCTTTTATGGAAAATTGGTGAATCTTTACACGGGTATTTGACAGGGGGGAAGTTCCAAAGCCCCCGAAACAATATACAGAAACACTCCTAAGTTTTTTATTTATTTATTCAAAAGCGTAGCTCCGAATCCTCAATTCAGATATTTCGAGTTTTTTCCTTCTTTCCTTTCCTAACCCTTAATCCTTGGGTCCAACCTAACCTTACAGAGAAGAAAAAAAGCAGGGGGCCAAATGGAAATTTTAAGTCAAGGGGGCACGACTTAAGGCGTGTTTCCCTTTTTTTCCCCTTAGCATTAAAGAAAGATATCGTAGGTAAGGCCGTATTTCGTAAGTGCGACTTTGAGTGGGTGAATATTATCTAGTTCTCCGTGAAAGTTGTATCATTTAAATTTGTAGGAATTTTCTTACTTACGGTGGTTACGTTGCTTTTGAAGATACGCGGAGTAAGCCGTTAGTTCGCGTGAAATTGCGCGAACGCAGACTCGGCGCCTTCAAAGTTCATTTCAAATTGAATGTTCCGCGAAGGAAGTTAAGGTATAGCGCGTTGCGGTCTAAGAAAGGGAAATATTTTCATTGAAAAACTCTGTTTTATATCAGAATTTAAATGCCTTTTAAGGCGGCGACGGAGCCACGATTGCTAGTTTGGAAAAATAGAGGGTACATTTTCGCGAATAACTCGGGTTCACGAAGCCTTAGTTTAAATTCATTTTCTTTTCGTAATATCTTTGTCCACATTTTGATTCTAATACAATGAACTTTGTTAATAAATAGCTTAATTTCCCAATGTTGCCTAGTGTTTTTAAAAGCCAATCCACGTTTAATAAAAGACGCCTTTACCCGGACTGTCTAGGAAACTGTTACCTCCTTCGTGTTGTTAAAATATCCGTATTGAAAATCAGTCTTGAATATCAATTTCTGAAATATCTGCCATCTTAGGATGGTCTAAATTACCATATAGTTCGAATGAGGATTTCATTGGAATCTCAGGGCATTTTCAGTTTGAACTTAGTGAAACTATAAGGCGAAAATACAATTTCTTAAACCCTAGCGGGACATCCCCCCCCTCACCGTGGTGCCTCTTTCTTAGCGGCGGTTTTCGGCTCTACTTGGGTATGCCTGATTCACTCGATCGCTTTTCTATTCTGACACGTTTTTTCCATATTGCGCTCTACGGGAGGTGGTCCCCCTGATCTTAATGTAGACTATCCTAGCCTAGCGTCACCGCTACAAGTATGTAGATTACTTGTATATAAGCGTAGGATAGAAGTCCCGGACGCGATATGCCTTTGAAAATATTTTTAAAGCGCTGTTCTATCTCCGTAGACGAGCTCCAAGGTTCGTACACGAACTGGAAATCCTGGAAAAGTCAGGGAAATATTGAAAATTGGCGTAAAAGGGCAGGGGAAACTCAGGGAAATTGAAAACGGACCGAAAAGGTCAGGGGGAAACTCAGGGAAATTGAAAATGGATCTAAAAGGTCAGGGGAAACTCAGGGAAATTGAAAATGGATCTAAAAGGTCAGGGGAAACTCAGGGAAATTGAAAATGGATCTAAAAGGTCAGGGGAAACTCAGGGAAATTGAAAATGGATCTAAAAGGTCAGGGGAAATTGAGGTAAATTGAAAAAGGGATCTAAAAGGTCAGGGAAAATTCAGGGAAATTGAAAATGGATCTAAAGGGTCAGGGAAATGTCAGGGAAAATATATTAGAGAGAATTTGAAAGTCTGGATAAGAGTATAAGGGTGACCAGAAAATGTGATGTCTGAGACTTGACCAGAGCCCAAATTCGCGGACCCTTCTCCGGTTATTTATGATTTACTTAAAGTTAAATTTAAACCAAATAGTTGGCTTATTTTAATAACAATAACAACTCGTGCAAAAATTATTCCAGTGAATTTAGATTGGTTTTCACATATTTACGCCTTGCAAATGGTCAGGGAAATTTGTGGAATTTAGTCAGGGAAAACCTGGAAAAGTCAGGGAATTTCATTCCATAAATTTTGTACGAACCCTGTTTGAGTTCGGGTTCACAACCTTTTAGTGTTAGTGGTCAATATAGTGAACACAATCCTATTGATTTGCATACGTATAAGCCTATATTTTAAAGTAGGCAAACTATATGGCTCGAGCGTCTGTCTTTATGAGGCTATAAAGATGGACGTCTTTGAGTTCGGGTTCACAACCTTTTAGTGTTATTGGTCAATTTAGTGAACACAATTATTTTAATCAGCATACGTGTAAGCCTATATTTTAAAGTAGGCAAACTATATGGCTCGAAGCGTCTGTCTTTATGAGGCTATGAAGATGGACGTCTTTGAGTTCGGGTTCACAACCTTTTAGGGTTATTAGTCAATTTAGTGAACACAATTCTTTTGATCAGCATACGTGTAAGCCTATATTTTAAAGTAGGCAAACTATATGGCTCGAAGCGTCTGTCTTTATGAGGCTATGAAGATGGACGTCTTTGAGTTCGGGTTCACAACCTTTTAGGGTTATTAGTCAATTTAGTGAACACAATTCTTTTGATCAGCATACGTGTAAGCCTATATTTTAAAGTAGGCAAACTATATGGCTCGAAGCGCCTTTCTTTATGAGGCTATGAAGATGGACGTCTTTGAGTTCGGGTTCACAACCTTGCAGTGTTAGTGGTCAATTTAAACCTGGAAAAGTCATAGAATTTCATTCCAATAAATTTGTACGAACCCTGATTCTCTAGAAAGAAAATAAAATCACGAATTTATTCGTGGTAGCCATGCACGATTAGAGAGTTCAAAGGTCGTTGCGACGAAAATTAAGCTTTCCTTCTTTTAGAGATAATTGAAAACTTAAAAAGGGAGAATGACTAAATGAATTACCGTTTTATTTAAATAAGTATATATTCCTTGAATAATATCCATGGTACGAAAATAATCTAAATAAACTGAGTGAGGATAATCCGGTCGTACCATTCAAAAACAGGCTATATTATCGCGGACATTGAGTCTCTCTCTCTTTTAGTAAGAGTTGTATTATAATAAATCCGCGGGACCAGGGATAAGTCAGTTAAGGTTCTCGGTCCTGCATTTGATCAGGGACGTGTCCATCTAGACTCTTTTTATTCTACTCGTACGCCCTAAGTTGTCCCTACGACCAAGTACCGGTATTAATGAAGTTGAACCGTTGTAGGCGATGTCGAGCGACATTTGTACCAGGGTGTATCGAAGTTCTGCTGGTGTCACAAACAAATGAAAGGCTTTAGTATATAGACTCTCTCAACATCCTGGCTAAGTTAAGCTCTATGTAGAAAAGCAACCTCGAGTTCATATACCGGAGTAAGCCATTTCTTTCCTTCGGTCAATTTTTAATACCGTTTTGCTTTTTCTGAAAACGTTCAGGGCCAACTAAGTATGAAAAGAGTGGGAAGTGTTGTTGAGCGAGGAAACCCGCTTTTACTAACCAATCTTTTTAAGTATACGCGCTGAACGCACCAGACAAAAACAGTAAAGCCGTGGAAAAACCAGCTATACATCTGTTATACGAACTCTATAAGGGGGTATGGTTCCTTATGTCCGTGTCTAGGTTGTTCTAAATGTTTCACGGAAATAGACCGAGATTTTAGAGAAATAATTTAAAACTGCTCCGATTTGGAGAAACTTGGTCCGCCAGTGAATTTTATTTGAAAAAGGATCTACTTTATTGTATTAACTCCTGAGAAAAAGAAAGTTCTTAGTGCTGGGCGGGCGCGAATGAGAGAATCCGAACCATTATGAGATTATCCCTCTCTGCCATTAGCCACCCGTTCTTTGGCTAACTTTATATATAAAGTTCTACCAGTTTGTATTTTGGGTTAGTTATACTAACCAACCCCTTCCCTCGTCCCCCCCCCCTTCCTGGTGGTCTTACATTGTTTAAATATTTCGGATATATCACGTGGTCAGATAAATATCGCCTTCAAACCATTTTGAAGGAAGCTTCCTCGTTATTGGTTAAGTTTATAAAAACAATTCCGATTCAAAATGCTGCATGCTCTACACTTCCGTCTAAGAAAAATCTACTTCCGGATCAAAATTTTGCCGCTTTCATCTATATAAATTTTCAATCCCGCTTCAAAAATAAAAAATCTCCGGCTTTTTCTTCAAAAATCATATTTTCACTTTTCAGGCCATTAAAATTTTAGAGAGAAATCTTTGAGTCATTTTATTGGAAAATTTTGAGTCTTTGAAAAAGTTTCCGACTAATTTCTTCCAAAGGTTCCTTCTGAGGACTAGGCCTAAGACAACCTTAAGTTTTTATGATGAAAAATTGCATTCTTTCTTTACCTCGTGTATATATTTTTTCTAAAAAAAATAAAAAAAAATTCAACTCCCTTTTTGAAAAATTGATAAAAAAATCCCCTAGCTAGATGAGTTGATTGAAAAGGACGGAATTTGAAAGGGAAGTTTAGGTGGAGAGAGAAAGAGAGAGAGAAAGAGAGAGAGAAAGAGAGAGAGAGAGAGAGAAAGAGAGAGAGAAGAGAGAGAGAGAGAGAGAGAGAGAGAGAGAGAGAGAGAGAGAGAGAGAGAGAGAGAGAGAGAGAGAGAGATTTTTAGCAGTAACCAAGGATCCCGCGTCATTCATTTTTCTTTTCCGCCAGCAATGATTAGTTTATCATACATACGCGATGAAGGAAAGGTAAGGTAAGGTACGGAGAGAGACGCGTATAGTCTTGTCAAAGGTCACGTGACCCCGCGCAACCCCTAGTTTCAAAATTAAAACTACATACCCCAAGCCAGGCTATAGCCTCCTTCCTTCCTCAATACATATCGGATTTCCTAGGAAGCTTTCCAAAAAGGGGTTTATTCCTAAAGATTTCATTTCAATCTCTCTTCCTCCCCCCCCCCACCCCAATGACGCGGCGCAAATTTAGTTTTGATTAAAATGTACGCCTACTTTTAGTAATTAGTCCATGAGGGTACGCCCTAATTCGAAATATGATTATATAATTAAAAATAGAAGCTATACCGTCAATATTTATAACGTAATTGCGTTTGAAACTAATTTTTATTTCTAAGTGCGTCACAAAGTATTGATTACGTAAGTTTGTAAGGCGGTCAATTAAGGATGAGTTGAATGGGTTTTTAATGTCAGAAAAAGGACTTTAAAAAGCGTATTATTAAGTTCATATCTGTCGTTATTATACTCTCTGGCAAAATGTAACAGATTTTGTCGACGGCGTTGTTTGTTAAAGATGCATGACGTGGGTGCTGGGTGTGTGGGTGCGCCACGCGCTTTTCAAAGAAAGTAATCGAATCTCTTTGTTTGCTTGTTGAGGGCGTATCGATGCTGCAGCCTTAAAAGGTCATGTCCTTAACTTGTTCAGATTCGACTGTTATATTGGCGGCGAGGGGGTCCAGGGCGCCATCGTGGACTCTTCCGGACGCCGCTACAACCTAACCCCCCCCCCCGTCCCCGTGACGTCTTTTTTTCTCTTGGTATCAAGGACCGGCTCTACTTCCGGCGTTTCCACAATACCGGAAATTTGTTCCGCCCCTCGTGGCCCTTTTTTTGTTTTTCAAAGGCTTCTCTTCGATTATTTCTTGCCTATATTTTACCGATGCCTTATTTCGAAGGCGAATAAAAGCCCCTTATTGTACAAGCTCTATTTTAGAATTATTATTAAAGCGTTTCAGGCTAAATGTAGGATAGCTACGTGTCCTCGGTAAATTGGCCCATTTGCGTGATTAGCGCATAGGGTTTTGTTATATTTACGTTTATTTATATACGCTCTTGGCAAATCATTGTTAATTGAGGTACGGGTGGAGCGTAAGATATTAAAATAAAACAGTTGATTTACAAAATTTTAAAACGCACACATTGGGTTTTAATTAATTTAATGAGCTTAAAATTGACGATGTATTAATTTATTCGGCCGCTGTTTATGAAATATTCGTACGGAAAAATAATACGAGCGTGTCAGAAGTGCATTAACTGGAGTGCAACGCAGGGAGATGGCCAATTTCAGCTCCAATACGTTAGTGTTTTACTTCAATGAAGGGATTATTTTGGGGTATGGGGTACCCCGCGGCGAAAGTAATCTTTCTGGTATCAGCCGATTAAGGGGAAGTTTCGGGTCGCTCTGTGGCGGCTCTTTGTGCGCCAGCCATGTCACCGACAGATTTCCAATGGGCAATGGCATCGCGCGACTGAATCGCGTCTTCCTTGGAACCATACAGTCCGCGAGCTACTTGCAGTTTATAATATTGGCTAGAGAACCTCCATTGTCAAAGCATCGGGGCTAAAAAGAGGCTGACGCAACCAGATTGTACTTGTCTAAATGTTCTAGATTAAATTCCGCTTCCATTTTTATTATACGCCTACGTCAAGGGATACCCTTACGTCTAGACACGAGTAGAACGTTCAAAATTTCATTTCATTGGTGGGTTTTCAATGGAATGATCTTTATTTTGTTTTGGCTGAAATTTGGCCAATTAGTGTAAAAATGATGGTCGAATTAGTTTTGGAAAAAGATATCCATAATCCACCAGGGAAATTTTAGCTCTTTCGAGTAAATATTTTAATATTTTTAAATTTGAACCCCTTGAGATACAAATCTTCTCTCAATCTCGATTCTAGTGTTTTTAAATTTGAAACTTTCTTCCCATTAATAATAACTTTTGAAACGTAATTTCTTTCGGTTATTTTATCAAATGATATTACGTCATCTTACTTAATTAATCTTGAATCGTATTAAACACGCGGATATTTTTTTTTAACGTTTTATTATTGGACATATAATTTTGGGATAAATAGCACGCGGTTCGTAATCACAGAGGTCAGTCGTGCTTACGTAAGGCGATGTCTTAATTTGCCCGGATTGAGGAGAGCGAGGAGAGCCAATCAACGCGTTATATTTCGATTAAAGTTAGTTGGCCGTACCGACCGACTCGATGCCTGCTAATCTGTTGGGAATTTACGCGCGGTCAAATAAAAATCTTTGATTAACTTAGGACTTGGTCGGTGCATGCTTATTTAGAAATCAAAGCGGGATATGGTATAGATTTAATTTATTCTGAACTTGATGTTTTTGATTTAATTTGCTGGTCTATTTAATAGTTTTTGAAATAGCTTCAGGAACAAAGAGTTAAAAATCAGGAAAACTTGTTTACAGTTATAAATACTTTGCTGGGAATATTTAATTTTTTGGAAATTGCTGAGCAAAGAGTTAAAAATCATGAAAACTTGTTTACAGTTATACTGAACAATTTCATCTGTAAATTTTAGGAAAAGGCTGGAAACAAAGGCACTCTATATTTTGGAAGACGAATGTATAGTTTTAGCCAATCAAGAAGGTATATAGGGGTTGCATGGCGCTACCATATATATGTTTTGTAATTCACGCAATAAGAAAGTAAAGCCATGGGGAGATTGTTGGGTGCAGGATACAAATCCGTGTTCTAGAATCTAGCTCTAGATCGAGTCACGCTCCGTAATTAATGTCGTGGTGTTCCCATCGGGAGGTTGACTTGGAAAACCTTCTTCCATTCCTCAACCGAACCACCCCCACCCCCACCCTCTTCGATCTGCTCGTGCGTAAATTTCTAGCCCAAGGGGTCGGACATTAATAACTGATACAAATCAAACCTGGAAAAATAAGGGAAATAAATAGTTGACAAAAACCTCAGGGAAATTTAGAATTTTTAGTAAAATTCAGGGAAATAAATAGTTGACAAAAACCTCAGGGAAATTTAGAATTTTTAGTAAAATTCAGGGAAATAAATAGTTGACAAAAACCTCAGGGAAATTTAGAATTTTTAGTAAAATTCAGGGAAATTTGCGTCAAACAGGGGTCGAGTAATTAAGCAAAATGTTTATTAACATACCCCCTCCATAGGATTAACATTAATTACACTATACTTTGGAGGCTCGTAACTCTGTTTCTACTAGAGATACGGGGATGTCCTTTGATTATGTTATAGTCCAATTTATCCCCCCCCCCTCCTTCGTTAACATTTGCTCCATAGGATACTCCATATAGGGGGAAAACGTGGAAAATTCAGGGGAGTATATGGGGAAAAACCTCATGGAAATCTCACGGAAATTTTTTTTCCAAAAGTTGTATGAACTCTGTAAAAATGGTAGAATTTTTCAAATTCCGTTAAAGTTTTCAGGACGAGTAATAGCAGACACCTCGAAGTTTGTAGTCATACACGATTTTGGGAGGGTGATTCGAGTTCACCCCGTCCCCGGCCGAGTTGACCCTTTTCCTCGCTAGGGGTCCTCCCGGTTTCTAAAACCCTAGTTAGCCCCGCCAACGTGGCCCTCCCTTAGGGGGCCGCCCAGGCTTGACCACCCGCGTTGTCCCGAACTCTAATACGGAAATCCCAGGCTCCTGTCCGTGCTGTCCTTAAGTCGCCTCTATTGGCAATATTTTCCGATTACTAGAGACCACCTCTTATTTCCGCCTTGCCGCATTTCGACTTACCAGTATAGGGTTAGTTTATATATCCTATTAAACCCCCCCCCCACCCAAACACCACCCCCCCAGATAACAAACCATTTCATTATGAAGTTTCATATTATATCGTGTAGTGTCAGCCTTCTTTAAGATGAAGTTAGTGCTGAGGACAAGGTTTTTCTTAAAGTTACGACCAAGGAAATTGTCTTTTAAATGTCACTTAAGATGGAACGCCAACTTCATTTCATTCCATTGTGGGGACGAGTATTAAAAAAAAATTTGTCTAATTTAAAACGAAAGTTACGTTCATTTGAAGATTGGCTTAAATTTTGTCCTTTATGTATGAATGAAAAGCCAACTTCCAGGCTGAATCAACTCGTGTATTTTCCCATAGCCCCTGTAGAAATGTTTTCCACGTTGAGCACCGATGTTCGGAGTGAAGCTACTCACCAGGGGCGGAACGAAAATATTTTTTTTTATGGTGTTATTGCATATTTCAAATATTTGTGACCCGTGAAACTTTGAGCTATACTATACGTTAATAATTAATTGAAGAGATAGTCGCAAGTTATTCAATATTTTTAAGGCGAAAGTTTACCAAATAGTGACGCGTTTCGCCAATAGTCGACGGTCATTTTTAGCACGCGCTGTAAATAACCCTAAGCAAGTGGCGTGAGATTGTTCGAAAAGGAAAATAACTCTAGACTTCTAGCCCCCACCCACTTTGCTGCTCCAGCAGGGTCACTCTACCCCGGTTGTAATATAAAGAGTAAAAGTCGGAAGATGACCAGGACGTACGTAGCCCGATGTCACATACCATTTTCCGTAGACCGAAAAGGGGATGTCGAGGTCATTTCGTGGGAGATCTAGAATTCCTAATTGGATTGGTCACGGAAATCGCCCCCCTCCCCCCACCGAAGACTGCACTGCGTCTCAAACCCCCCCCCCCCACCTCTGACCAAAATGGGATCTTTTCTGACCCCCATTCGATATTGTCGAGTCAAGGCCCTGCATCATGGCCTTTTGTCACCAACCATACTGAAGCTACAACCGTACGGTTTAAAAACGTATCTCCTTTCAATGGATATTTTGTCCTGGATCCCGCGGTCATCCCAAGACAAATTTCTTATTTTGTACCATTTTGATTTCGAACCACCACAATCTTTCCTCTCTTTTAACGAGCCTTTTTGAATTTATTCAAAGTTAATAAATCGTATTCAGACGTTTGTTTACGTACTAACTAACGATTGCGGATCACCGGGGGAAACTCGTCGCAATCAAGGACCTTTGAAATTTAGATGAAGTAGACTATTTTTACCGCTTATATCCGAGTTGAATTCTTCGTTATTACATTCAATTGGGCCGCAGAGTAAATTTCTTTGAAGTCTTATATTCTATATCCGAGTCAAATGTCTTTCATGAGAAGAATAACGCGATCTTTAGTTCTTTTGAATTTGATATTATGAAAATAGGTTAAAGGCTGCTGGCGTACTTATAATTGATAGGTTATTTATGGTACAGTTTTATTACAAAATAATTCGGGGTAGTAAATCATTTGGGAGTTTTAATTTGGTCTCAAGTTCAAAGAATGAATCGAATCCAAAAGCCAACTTGGAACCCATTACGAAATAATTACAACGTGATCCTTTTTGTATTTGATGCTCTTTGGGGGATTAATTATTTATCCCAAGTTTCGTAAGATACCTTCGTTAAGTTTGACACTGGTCACCGTCAGGGAAGCTCTCCCTAAGCCTTTGCGAGCGACTCTTTTGACATTACTTACTGAACATGGACTTATGTCGAGAGATGACGAATGGTATCGTGTTTCCCAAAAACCCAAATTATTTCCCTTAAAAATAATGATCTTTAAAATCAGAGTATGACGAAACTTTATCAGCAATCGGTATATATATATTTTTACTTTGAAATTATTCCATCATAATTTGAGGTTAGAGGTCAAGTACCTTTTAACCCGAATGACCACAAACTTAAGTTCGTGATCGGGTCCTGTATAGGGTTAAGACGTAAGTACGGGCAATTAGGGGTTAAATGGACAAAACCGACCGAGGGTTGCCCAAAACGCGTATATACGAGAGCTCTGTTTCTATGGTCCGGAGAATTTCTTGGGCGTTTGGAAAGTCTCTTCGAGTCTATAGCGTTTATTTGTTAATTAAACGCAAACTCTCTGACTTGGGATAATGAGATGAGCAGCGGCTTACGCGTTTCTCAGGGTCTATGGAGCGCCGTATACATAGCTCTTTCGCCGTTCTAATTTCCTCAGTACTGATAATAAATTTGGCTTCTCGATTGGACCATTATAAAAGCGGGTGACTCTGGTGCTACGTTGCTGCTCAACCAAAATTGCCATCTAGACGCCAGAGTGTCGGGCCACGCAGCTATCTTCCCAAGGATGTATGCTCCCTGCTCGCCGAGTATCAGATTTTCTCATATAACAAACCCATAGCGGCGAGCACCCCAAACTCAAAAATGTTAAAAGATTTTGTAAAATATGTAAATTGAGCTTGTTTCTCTTATAGGGACGCGTATCGCTTACAAAGTTTAATATTTCCAGTAAAATTAAATTTTTATCAAGGGATACTTAAATTTAAATTGACATTTTTCTTTTAGCTCTAAATATTAATATTATTATTATTATTAATTTATCGTGTTAAGTTTCTAGGAGGTAACGTGGTTATTATTATTATTATTATTATAAGAAAATATTTGTAGGGGAGTTTAAGTATCGCTTTTATACTTCAATATCCGGTTTAAATCAGGGTTTTTAGAAGTAATTGTTAATTTACTATACGAGGATGGTTCTAAGAAGATGATTTTAAAGGGGCCAAGAGACAATAGAAGCTACTTACGTAATACTTATCTCCATGTCTCCCATAGAATTAAACTTCCATACGCGTAAAGTTAACCATGTGACGTCAAGAATGGGTGGGATACTATAGGCAAGCTTATTTCTCTCACCATATTTTTCTACGAATCCATCGGAGAGTCCTGATTCTAGAGCTCGATATAGCCCTATAATCTGGAGTTATAGGAATTTTGGTATGTCATTTTAGGTTACATATATATCTATATAACCTATAGAAAAGTCTGGGGCCTCACTACGAGATTAAAGACCCAATTTACTCGTTGCCAAGCTTCCAGATAACAATGTCCTCGGCCACGCGTGTACCATTCCCTCTTCCACCCCCCCCCCCGCTCAACCTCTACAGTCTACAGCGGGTCGGGGTGTCATGTGACTTGAAAAACTATATCCCGACCAAAAAGGTACATCGCCGGGTTATATGCTGCCTCCGTAGGTCGTGAGAAACGCGCTACTCACGGTTTTCGGGACACTTATCGCGTCTGCAGGGTTCATACAAGCCGGGAAAAATCAGGGAAATGAATAGTTGACAAAAACCCCCAGGGAAATCTGTGTCAAACAGGGGCCGAGTAATTAAGCAAAATGTTCACGAACATACCCCCCTCCATAGGATTAACATTACACTATACTTTCGAGGCTCGTAACTCTGATTCAAGTAGAGAGCGAACCACGTGAGAACTTTTTATGAAATTCAGGGAAATTTGTGTCAAACAGTGGCCGAGTAATTAAGCAAAATGTTCATAAACACACTTCCCGCCATAGGATTAACATTACACTAAATTTTGGAAGCTCATAACTCTGGTTATATTAGAGATAGGGGAATCTCCTTTGAGTATGTTATAGTCCTATTTGCCCCCCTCCTCCTTGGTTAACATTTTCTCCATAGGATACTCCATATAGGGGAAAAGCGTGGAAAACTCAGGGAAGTATATGGGGAAAAACCTCATGGAAATCTCAGGGAAATTTGTTGTTTTCCAAAAGTTGTATGAACCCTGATTACGAAGCGAACCACGTGACCCCCCAAATTTCTCAGGGACTAGCTGTTCTTGTCGGTTATTGGACATATGGTATACCACCTATATGGTAGGTGTCGTATGTCCTTGATATTTCCGATATACCTTGACCCAGGCATACTTTATTCGATACGGCATGAATATCATATCATTTGTAATACCGCGTGCTCGCTCCCTATATATCGCTCCATCCAAAAATCATATATAGACTCGTTTGTCCCCAAGATTTAACCTCGTGACACTCTACAACCCCCCAACCACCCTCAACTCGACAATTTATATAGATATATATATTTTTTTCATAACATTGTTTTATATTGGGAACTAGGCCTAGGTGGTATTATATTGGGGGCAGGGTTCGTACAAAACAGGGAACAAAATTGCTTAGTAAATTTGATAAACCATTTCAAAAATATTTCGCATTATCAAATAACAAAATTATATTTTTCGAGTATTTAAATTGCCAAACCGTATAATCAAAATGAAACGTTATTTCACACCTTACAAGACGAGTTTTAACAAAAAATTAACAAATTAACAAATCCATTGAGAATTATTATTCATCAAATCGTCTTTTAAACTCGCGAGCATACGATTTAATCTTTAATTAAATTAATGATCAACTCTCGTTAATTCTCTTCTTTATCAATTAAGAACAGTAGGGCTTAATTTTACTGGAGCAAAAGTAACGTGGACGGTGGTTTTGTTTGAACTTATCATAAGTCAATATAGAGAATGGTATAGCGTGTAGGAGGGGACGATGTTACTGATGCCAATTTGCGAAAAATGTTCTTTCTCGTACGTGCATGTTAGGATAGAATATAGAATGACACTTTGCACCTGGCCCCCGCCGCCCGGCTCGCCCCCCCACCCAACAACATCGGAACCCCTATCCTCATTGCCTAATAGTAGATAACTCATCACCCGTGACCTAACCCAACCAGGACTCCTTCGATAAATGGTTAGAGCCTTATAAGTACATCTTCTTTCTTAGTCCGCTCTAGCGGTAGACCTCGAGTTCCGTTTTCGGCCACCGGGTGGCGCTTTTATAGTCTCTTTCGAGTTCGTTCTTCACTAAATATCATTTCAACTCTTACTTATATTGATAGACTTACGTTAATGTATTACCAAACCATATAATTCGAGTAACTATAGGCTAGTACCACCACCACGCGGATAGACCTCGAGTTCCGTTTTCGGCCACCGGGTGGCGCTTTTATAGTCTGTTTCGAGTTCGTTCTTCACTAAATATCATTTCAACTCTGATAGACTTACGTTAACGTATTCCCAAACCATATAATTCGAGTAACGCGGATACAAGACGGCATCATTACGACAACGAGGTCTAGCAGCTCCCCCTAGCTTCTAATGTCGGTACTGAAACTTATTAGATTTTTTTTCGGTGGAAGAACGATTCATCATTTGATAGAGAATAGGCCTCGCGTTGGTTGCCGCAAACAAAAGGGAGCAAGTATGTCTGAACGGGGAACTCTCTCTCTCTCTAAAGTTTATTAAGCTTTTTCCAGATGGTTTTTCTTAACTTTCTTTCCAAGCCTCGGCCTCCTTCATTTTTTTATTCTTACGTTACCCCTATTAGTGGAATAAAACGATTACCCACTTTATTACTTAACCATTTATGATTTATAGCCTGTTTTAATTACGTATTATTTATTTTTTTCCTTTCCCGCATACACGAGCTAGGTATATCATCATAAGTAAACGCACGCTTATTAATAAGTTTTGAATTATAACCTTTTATACATGTAAAAATGTTGTTGGCATGGGCTGCTTAAAATTGGTTAAAAATTAAGCCATATACATATACAGGCTGGCAAAATTGGAGTATGCTGTAGGCTAGAAAATATTCTATGTAATTTTGCTCAAATGGCAATATGGCAATAGTGTTTTGGGAATGACCCCTTAATTAAATTAGCATTATCTCTTCAGTTTCTTACACAAATTTAAGGGGTGTCACCCATAAAGCGATGTAAATGTCACGCTTTTGACTCGAAACTGATTTCCCCATCCCACTTCCAACCATTCAATGATTCATTTGGTATACACGCGTGTTCACTTACAGTTGAATCATTACTTATGTTAATGTCGAAATAAAAGTCGGCGCGATTTAGATAAATGGTTAAGGCCTTGATTTTTATTAGATTGTCGGTTGGGGGGGGGGTCAGCACCGAGTATAGATAAGGAGCGTGATCACGTTTTATCTTAATAAAAACCTGACCGAAATAGCTTTAATTAATCAGAATTAACTCTCCATTCATTCTGATTTCTCCTCGTATAGACCACATTGCGCCAGTTCGACGCGCGGTGCGCTTTTCTAATCCGGTTAAACGTTCGCGGAAAATCCGGGAATATAGCCTAGTCATTCGTCTCGTAGGTCAACCACTCAATTTGACCTCTAAGTTCATTAAAGAAACGAAGGCGAACTAGTTCTTAATGTCAGTGTATTTGCTGGAAATCGAACTTGTCTCCTATGGCCATTTATCTTTTTTAATGACCAGTGGTAATTATTACCGAAATTAGAGGTAATTTAACTTTGCCGGACGGACCTTCGTTTCCTTATTGGTTAAGGAACGAATTAACTGACTTATATGATTTGGAAATGAACTCATTATTTTTGTTGATATTTTCCTTAACCATTTCTTTACCCAGCCCTGATTGGGCGATAAATGAACGACTTGTTTGTCCCTTGATGAGGAAAAACGTGAAATTCCAAAGTATTTATTTGGGCCCCCGATTAACCCTTTCGTAATCAAATTAAAATACTGAGGATTTCTGTCTTAATTTTGACGCCAATTAAGGTCTTCCCACTTGCATATTTATTGCATGCAACTCCCAAAGGTTTCCTTAAATTTCGATATTATCTCTGGTAGAGTTTTTTTTGGTCCCATTGTATTTTCGGGGGTTGTATTCAGGGTTCTGGGTGGTGCACGTGGCGTGGCAGGCAGGCGTATATTTTATTAGTTATTAGGAGGAGCCTACCGAGTGAGTAGGTTGTTAAGCCTTTGCCTCGAGACTATGCCTTTCGTCAACAGGCGCAAATTAGCTTCTAAATCATTATCCTTCACTCGCTTAATCCTATCGCGTTGTCAGGCTCTTTCCGCGTGCATGGTGCATGCATGCCGTGGTGCCTTGTCTCTTCCCATCCCCAAGCTCTCCAGCACCCTCTCTCTGTCCTCCTAGTTCACCCCCTTCCCCCCCCCCCGGGCCTAATCTTTCTTCGGTGCAATAACGCTTTCATTTTTAATACTATATTTTGGATAATCGGGTCAGAGTCGCGCTCGAGAGAGCCAGCCGATGAGAGTTAATTATCGTACACACGGCCTTATCGAAGCCCCGACCTTTCTTATATACAATAACCCCCTCCCCATCATGCAACTCGGCTTTGACAAACGCTGTTTTCTTTAATAATACCTTAGTAGTTTAGCGCCGTCTATATTGTAAAACGCGCGTTTCATTATTATCCATATAAACTCTACCCTAATTATATCAAAGACAAATGGAAGTGATTGAAGTAGTTAGTGCCCAGTATGACGTTTATTTGGTTAACTTTTTCCGAGTCGTAGCGAGTCATACTTTCGTGATAAACTCTGTTTTTAAATTTGGGGGGATGTTTTTGTTTAATGAGTTGAAGCCAGTGTGTGGGGAAGCCTTAATTAGCTTTGGTTTCGCTGTACAATGACCTTGGTATTGATTTTAATATCGTTTTAACTGCAGCACTAAAGACGCTTAAGAGGATTATAAAAGAGAGATGCCTCCTTTTTTAATAACAAGGAAAGGAAGTTTTTCGCTAATTCCGTCTTTTTCAAAAGATTTTAAGTTAGATGTCTATTTAGGTCTAATATTATTTTATATACCTTTTTAAATTTTGCTCTTTAAAGACGATAATAATTCGAGTTTCTTCAAACTTCCGGAATTGTTCGCCCCATCTTAAAATAATAAAATTTTTACGTTTTTAAAATGTATCATATTTTATATATTAATATTTTTATATTTGTATTAATTATAATTAGTTTAGTTATTAATCGTTAATAGTTTTTTTGGGGGGGTGGGTTAAATATTTAGTCTCTGGATTTTAATGTTTGACTTCTAGATGGCAATATGAACGTAGGGATGGTTTTTACGTCGAACTGGGTAGAACTGGTTTTTCGAGAAAGTCGATAATATACATTATACGGGGTTGTCCTTTGAATATGTTATAGTCCTATTTGTGGCCTTTCCAACCATTCTAAAAACTTAGGGCTACGACAAACAGGGGTGGAGTAATTAAGCAAAATTTTCGTCAACTTATGGTATCGTCTCACTTATTGTTATTATGTTACTTATGATTTTTAACACTGATCTTTGGAGGCTCTTAACTCCGGTTTTATTAGAGATACGGGGATGTCCTTTGAGTATGTTATAGTTAAATTTGTCCCCCATCCAACCATACTGAAGACTTGCGACTAAGACAAACAGGGGCCGAGTAATTAAGCAAAATACTAAATTTTAATTTCAAACATCTTTATTCCCGCAAAAATCAATTTACATAAAAATTGGCAGTCTCACTTTAAATCGAAAATTACAAAAACAAATTTTCGAAAATATAATAAAAATTAATTTAAATTACTTGACACTAATGATTTTAAATATTTAAAGTAAAATATTTTAGCTGCCTTTACGTGATAAATCAAACTTTTTGTAAAAAAATAAAAAAGTTCGTTTCAAAACTTCAGAAATAATTTTAACTTCAAAATAAATTAACGCTTTCGCCACAAAAAATCAAAACTAAACTAATCTAAACTTTCTACGAATTAAATTAAATTAATTAATTTTAATGCTCCGTTTAACATATAGCTGCCATTTGTGAACATTATTTAAAAGGGTTTTAATTTTAATCATAATAAAATTAATTTTCCCTTCCCCTCCTCTCCCGATTCGAGTTCGTAGTTCGCACGATTGTTCTTTAAAAAAAAAAATAGACCTAAAATTAGGCCAAAATTTACCACGCGAATTATGAGAAATTTAATGAAAAACGCGCGACACGAATTGAAATTTTGTTGTAGAGAATGATTGAATAAGAGAGCCTTATCGTTAAATGTCTAAAATTGTCCGAAATTATCGTCGCGTATTAATTGGTTGAAATTTAGGCGCGCTGAAAAATATTTGAGCGTCCAGAACCGAAATTTCACGTCATTGTAATTGTCTTTTTGAAATTCTTTTTCTTTCAAAACAAAACTAAAAACACTAGGAACAAAAAACACTCAAAAAACGACACTTTTTTAAATTAAATTAAAACGAACGAAGTAGGAAAACATCGTTGATGCATTCTAATGATTGGCTATGAGATTTTGAAAGACGGCTCATGGTTTTTCGCATTCTGTTAAAAACAAAACAAAATATTATATTTTTAAGTTTTTTCCCCTTGCTTGTTCGGGTGGGTGGGTTCAAAGGTGAAATAAGGTCTAGTTTCTTACGGCAAACTTCGCAACCCGTTTCGTCACTGTTGTCGCCGCACCCGTCCACGCCCGAACATAAAATGGCCGACGATCTGCATCGGTTATTGTCGCATTGGAAACTGTTAATCGGACATTTGTCACCTGAAATAAAGTTTAATCCTTAACTAAACTTGTTTTTTAAACCCTGCCCTATTTCTTAAGCCTTTGTTGTACCTTTGTCACAAACGTCCTCTAACTCGTCACTACCGTCCATACAATCAATTACCGCGTTGCAGAAAGTGTATAAAGGTAAACATTGGCCACTGGCGCATCTAAAGGCGTCCGGATCGCACGGAATACCTGTAATTAAGGTTCAAAGACGTGTCATTAATTAAGGGGTTTTGAAAAGGTATTTTATTTTTACAAATACCTTTATAACACCTGGCTTCGTCACTTCCGTCCGGGCATTCCCATCGTCCATTGCAAACTGTCGCTCTTGATAAACACGTACCGTCATTGCATCTGAAGGCTTCTCTCGGACATTCTAAATAGTTAAATAGAGTATTTAATCATTTTTAAACCAAAGCTTAGCTAATTTTTTTTATAAATCAAAAACCAAGGCTACAGTTTTGAATATTTTAAATTAGAATATACCTTCGGCGTTACAAAATTCTTCATCGCTTCCATCCGCGCAATTATTTTGTCCATCGCAGACAAAATACCAAGATATGCATTGGCCATTTTTACACTGAAACGTGTCGTTCTTGCAACCTGTTAAATAAACCAAAAATATTACAAATGATTCGTATCTTTTTTGTTAATTTGACAGAAAACTTTCACCGCGTAAAATATTTTTTGCAAAATTTCTAAAGGCGCTTATGATTTAGATTGACGTGTTATTCAAGTTAAGCCGCTTATTCAAATTTGCCTATTTATATTTACGATGTTTACCCGCGTGTTTTTAAAGACACCCACAAACCTAGACCTTCCAGCTACTTCTTAATATTTAATAATATTTATTACGTTTTTAAAGTGATAGTCGCAACTCGCGAGTGAATTTAAATAGCCTATATCTCTTTAGCGCACTTACGGGTTGTAACGATACTTATGTGCTTAAAAAAATAATACTAATATTAATATTAATATAGTTTAATTTTAAACTCGTTTTTAATAAAATCAATTCTTTTCTCTTTCTATAGATAATTTCTCCGGGGGCCAGATAGCGTGGCGTTCAGACTTTCAAATATATGCAAATGAATTTCAAGGACATTTTAAAACAATCTTAATTACCGCGGGCCATCCCCCAAATTATGTGGGTCATCGACTTTGAGGATCTTACGACCTTGAAACCGGTTAAACACCCAAGCTTCGAGACGCTCCGCCTTGAAATGGTCAGTTTTTATTTTTCTTTATTTTATTTAAATCTTTATTCGGGTATGTTTACGATAGAGTCTTTAAGTTTAAATGAAGCCGCGTATATAAGAAGGGCCGGGAACTTTTGAATATTTCTTTTCATCGTTGAGTTAAGCGAGATTTTTGCACATTTAAAACATCAAAGACTCTAGCTTTAAATGGTTCAGAAGGTTTTTAAAACTCGTCTATTGAAAGGCGAAAGTGTGTTTTTAAACCAAGTTTTTGGTGGTTATTTTTTTTAAGGGGAGATATGGTGCAGTACATCATTTATACTACTACTACTACTTATAGCCGCGTTTCTGTTCTTCTTCGCCAGAATTATATTGTACACCACGTGTCAATGCGCTCTAAATGGCTTGGGTGTACTCCCCCCGTCCCCCGCCTCCATTTTTCGCCTATTTTGGCTTCACGCCTCGAATTTGAGATATAGCTTTAATTACAGCTTAATTCATTCACGCGTGGAGTCTGTTTTGCTTTCTTGAGAAAAAATGTGGTTTTGCAGTGCGATATCGAGGGAGGTTGTTAGAAAAGACTGAATTTAAGTGGGCGCTTTAGAATTTTCATCTCAATTGAAATTATAATTTAATTACCCCTATATGAATTTTCAAATTATTTTTTTTAATTTTTTTCAATATTTTACGCTCCGAGAAAATGATCTCTTGACGCGCGTGATTTTATTCACCACGTGACACGAAATAAATAATTTTGGTGCCATAAAAAAAAACCGGGAAATATTGAAACTCTATATCATTTATAGTTATTATTTTTTAAGAAAATTTAATTTTCCAATTTAATTTTTGCACGATTTTATTATATCTTAACTATTTACGCGTCAAGGGAAGCTGAGGTTTTAAAATTGGCAGTTGTATGATTGGTTATACAACAGCAAATCATTAACGGCTTCATACAATCGTAAGTGATTTCGCACGTTTCTTAGGCCGGCGCGTAATGAGAAGCGAATCTATCATTGACCCCCAACCAAAGCCCCTTTTGAACCCCGTCGGTTTCCGCTCGCTTTACCCGGGAATGATTGTAAGAAATTGAAAACGTGCACCTTCGGGATTAGCTTCATTCATTTAAAATGCTCGATTCCATAAACATAATTTCAAGTACTTTTGTTCGTGAGTTATCCCTATTGAATATTCATATTGGGATGAACCCTAAAGTTTGCGCGCGCGCTGGTTTCCAAGGGGTACTTTAAGAGAAGGGCCTCCTTGATTATTTTCAATAATTGTATCGTAAAACTCGATAGATCGAATCGAATCGACCACCAACTTCGATTTTATTATTATTATTTTTTTTGCGATATTTAGTTCAGGGTGAACGATTATATTTTAAATTCAAACGTATTTAATATTTAGGCAGAGGGAAATACGAGTTTCGCTTTTCAAGCTGCCAAACTTAATTAACTTCATCATAATTATATTTAAATTATCAAGTCGATAGAAATGTTTTCACGAAATCGATCAATAATTTAATCAAATCGATATTTATTATCCAAACCGATAAATTTACCTTGAAATAAAAAATTTAGATCTTACCCGTGTTTATGGCGTTACACGTGGATGTAGGTTTGACGCAATTGCATATACCATCGACGCACGCGCTGTTAACGTCCCTGGCTTGACATTCGGCGCTTGAATTGCAACGATGTCCTAATGAGACGGGCAAAGATGCTGACGTCTCCAAAGTGGTGACGCTATCGGCTACGAAATCATTAAATTAATGAAGAAGTGAATTAGAAACCACCACCCTTCATCCGTCATCAATCAAAATCCGTTAAATTAACCCTTTTTCGTTTGAAAAATAATCGAGTTACCTTCTTTAATAATGATTTCTGTTTCCGGTTCCGGTTGGGGTTCGGGTTCGCATAGCAATCCGTTTCGGGAAGTGACGTAACCGGGTTGACACCGGCAGACGGGTCCTCCCGGTTCCTTGTTGCAATGGGCATTGGGCGTGGTTGATTCGCAATCCTCGTTGCTTTCGCAAGGACTCGTTAAATCTGTTTTTAAAAAATGAAATAGACCCTATAATTAATTTAAAATGTTTGCGATTTTCGTTGAAGGAGCTCGGGTTCAAAGGCGATTATTCGCTTTGATTCGCTTTTCCGGCCGCGAGGAATTGTGGGGACTCTTAACCAACCATATTTGGTTTAATGTCATCGAACGCGGAATCAGTTTATTAATAAACCAAGTAAATAGGCTACGATTCAAATAAAGGGTCCGAAAAATGTCCTAAGATTTATTTATTTCGGCTTTTTTCGGAAACCTGATTTATATTAAAAAAAAAACTAATTATAAATTTTAGGTGAACAAAATTAGGTTCTTAAACGAATTCCTCCTTCTTTCCCCAAAAAATGCTGAATCTTTCTTGCTTCGAATAATAGGAGTAGAACTAATTAGAAATTCCCATCGTATAATGGTCTGAACGTAATTTTTACAAATAATGAAATATTTATGACCGCCGCAACTTGGTCGGGCAATTCGGGAAAGGTGAAATTAAAATTATTCTACAGAGGTGGGGGGGTTAGAGAGATGGGAGAAAGGGGTGATGGTTTTTATTTAAAGGGCCACGAAACTTCCCGGATATTTAAGGTCAATCGAAAAAAATATAAACCGTTTTTGTTCCTTAATTTATAACTAGCTGGCTACTAAAGTGTAAAGTTATTTAATTGTCACGTTAATACGTGTTGTTTCCCAACAATTAATAATTAAGTCGAATAAGTTGAATTAATGGCCACCGATTTGAACCAAAATTTATTACGATTCTCGAAATATCAATTTAATGTTTTGAAAATTAAAATTTGCTTCGTTAGTGTCAGAAATGTTAGGTTCCTCTTTAAGCCGCCATTTTACAAGATGGCGGCCGACTAGTTTGAAAATCTAAGCGGATGCCGTAACGAACCTTTAAACCAAATTTCATTCAAATCGGCGGTTATTTACGTCAATAAATAAAGGTTTCAAATATTTATGGAAGGAAATAATAAATTCTTCGTAAGGTTTTTAAGAATAACAGCACCCCAAAATAAAATAAGTATAAAAAAATATTCGAGACGTGATGGCCGCCGGCGTTTAAACTTGAACTTTCAAACAATCCTTGTAGGTATAGACGCTCAAATTTTGATATTATTTTTTTGGTGGAAAAAGGTTCTAAAGTACCCAAGAAAAAAGTTAACTTTTCACGGCCAATTTACCCTTTCAATTTTAAAGGGTGAGCCTAAAAAACGGTAGATTACAAGGCCTCGGGGGTCAAGGGATCTATTGACCTATGCGCGGGTTAACATCCCACGACAATTTAAAGAAAACGATTTGAACTTGTTGAACCATCTCCCTTTCACGATTCTTTCACGCGTAATGACTCGCTCGTCATCATGCAAAGGAGGAGAGTTCGTGAAGTTAACCCTAACGGCTTAAAATAACTCCACCCTATACGGGTTAAAGGTCGGCCAATTTCGTCTGTCAGGTAGTCTGACTATATCTGCGTTATGTTCCTGGAAATCGTGACGC
This sequence comes from Phalangium opilio, assembly GCF_054372755.1. Lineage (NCBI taxonomy): Eukaryota > Metazoa > Arthropoda > Arachnida > Opiliones > Phalangiidae > Phalangium > Phalangium opilio. The sequence goes on along the minus strand of NW_028324187.1, from coordinate 10,404,000 downwards.
ATAGAATCTTAGCCCAATCTTTGAAAGGTTTTTTTAAGGAACTAGACTCTGGAGTTACTAAATGTTGTTTGATTTGGGCAATAAAAATAGTATATCAAGGTCACACGAAAATTTAGTTTCAGAAATGACTGTTTAGAATTTCCCAGTGAAACCATTTACCATTTACCGATCTGATTATATTTTAGGATAAACTGCTCTAATTGGATAATTACATCGCGTACTAGCAACTAATAATTAAGCCAAGTATAAGGACTGGATTATATCTCGGATAATCTAAACCTTCTTGGTTTAAAAACGGAATGAAAGATAATTGGCAACAAAAGTTTTAGATGGGTGTATTTTTTACATGATTTTTGCGGTGTTTTTTCGATAAAAACATGTGGGCCTCTTAATAACTGTACGTGATTTAAACATTCTTTATTTCTTAGCTCATTTATCGTAGTATAAGGAAGTTTAGGGTTATCATTTAAAATTGGAACGCGTGACGGGTGCTACAAGTTAGGCCTGAGATAATTAGAAATTATAAGTATCGATTAATATTATAATTGATCGGTTTAATTTACTTCTTATTACGATTAATATACTTTAAAATCAATATTGGCGTGATTTATAAAATATGGAAAAAAATAATGATCGGATATCGTGCCATAGTTTTTCTTTACTTCTTAAATTCGGTAGCGGCCTCGAGGGGTATCTAAATTACGGTTCTGTCAAAAATATGACGATCTTCGTCACCTTTAGAATTCCCAAAAATTGACCAATTATCTCCTCTCTTCCAACGAGGGACTTTACCTACAACGGCAACCTAGCAATTTCAACATGGAGATACTTCCTATAATGTTCGACTTAAAAATAAATGTATAATAATTTTTTTCTCACGGTGAATCTAAACGTTTGACCCCCTAAATAGTTTTCAATTTGATTTCATCATTTCTAAACCCCGTCATAAGGGGCATGCGTAAAGCTATATTTGTTAAATATATATTTGGAATAAGAAGTATATTACCTTGAAGTAAATGTTTCTAAATATTTTTATCTTTTTAGATAAAAAGTTGCAATTGTGGTAAATAATTTAGGGAGATTTTTGGCAAAGGACTTCATTATAGCTTACTCCGAGTTACGAACGTCTGATGAAACGTACTAAAGGTTGTAAGCTATTTGGGGGTCCGACATTGTAACAGCGTCAAATAACTAAAAGTTACAATTTGCACCATATTTTTTTATATTATTTTTGAATCTGCGAATAATAGTTATTTTGTATTTACACTGACGTCATTTTCGAGTTTATAAAGATGTTGGGACTATTTCGATGTATAATTAAGGCCGCCTTTGAACGCGCTACCATTTTAACGCGGCGATAGGCCGGGATTCATATACGACTGTATCGTTATCGAATTGGTCGGTTATATTATATACTTACGGGGTAGACAGGTCCTCTGACTCGTTACCACGTAGTTAAGAGGACATTGGCATTTTCCGTAGGCTCGAGGTATGATGTACTTGCAGTAGCTGTATTTACTGCCCAAATGACATTGATGGTCCGTTAGGCAATAGTCGTGGACTTGAGATGCTGTTCGCGACACGTGTTTACGGATATAAGGAATTTTAATGGGGGGCCATTTTCTTTTTTTATATATAAAATGTAGGAATAAATTGTCCTGAGACTTACGTGGTAGGCATTTGTCAAATCGTAACGGGACGAAATTGGGTTGGCATTGACATAAACCTTCAACGCATCGACTGTTGGGTACTTTGGCTTGACATTGTTCGTCGACGGTGCAACCGTAGGTTAATAGCGAAGCTGCGGGTGAAATGAAATTAGATTTATACAACTATCTCCAGCAAGATTTTAACAATAATAGTAACTAAAGTCATTACGTACGGGGTAAGCACATTGTATCGTTATATCTGACGTGTTTATGCCTGCAAGTACACGTCCTTTGATTCCAGTCGCATTGACTGTTAGGTACGAATAGCAGACACTCTAGCGTAGATCTACACGGACTATCTAACGCTAATGACGTTGGCGCTGCCGATTCTGTCAAATAAAACCGTTTTAATTTAAATCAATTAACTCTTAGGTTAACTTTTGAGGAGAAGGCGTGCACGTGAATATACCTTGTAATCTGTAAACTCCGTATGGTCCTAATGTATTTCCGCTAACGCTAACGATCTATAATTAATAAAATAAAAATAAGAAATTAGTATTCGCGTTTCAATAGCGGATGCTTAAGCGATTTCCATATATTCTTTTTTTAGGGGAAATATGAAAATTTGTTTCGCTTTTTTTTTTTTGGAAACGCGGTCCCGGATCAAGTGCTCCTAATTATTTCACCCAAAAGAGAAACGTACTCCTTTTCATTTCATTATCTATGATTTTTGCGCGTCGATTCATCGGTGCGTGAGTCTGGAAAATTCTCTGTTCCGCGGCGCTATTTTTCAAAACATTACTTTACCTACCGGTCTAGACCTTTTTTTCGATATCAAATATTCGAGTTAATACAATTTTTCTCTTAAGCCGTATTAAAGGCTAATCGGACTCTTTCCCTAGTCTAAATAAAAATAGCCCATTATGTTCAGACAAACAATCTAGATGATGTATTATTATTTGTCATTGTTCGCGCGGCTATAGTTTGGCGTTTTTGACATTGATATTAAACGATGGGTATTGTTATTAAGGGGCACCCCAACACTTTTCGCTTTCGTCCCCCCCCCCCAAGAAATTCTTTTGTATTGAATCACGTGACCCCTTAACTTTCACTTAATTTCACTTAAAATAACTCAATCGTAACTTTTTAACCTTCATTATTATTATGAAAAAATAAAATCACGTATTTTATTGTTTGAAATCATTGGATTTTCAAATTGCATGGACAAAGTTCAATTGATAATGATTTGAAAAGACCTACGTATATAGGCGGATTTTGCGGGGAAGAGGTTATACTCATCATTATGTGTGACGAATTTTACCTAAAGCTCGTTACTTCATTTTATGATTATTTTGAATTAATTCACGGGTCAAATCACGGTACGTGTTTTCAGGTAAACACAATTAATGATTTAATAATTAATGTAAATTCGTTCGCATCCCTCTGTTGGGACCGAGACCCAGCACCAAACACGCTAATTAAAGAGCTTAATTTAATTTGTAATAATAAGCCGGTATTACTAAGGCGAACTTTAGAAGATGAATTACAGCAGTGTATTGTGTCACCAGTACCGCCCACTAATAAACAAGTTCTTATAGTAAGAACGATTGGAGGAACTTAATGATTTGTAAATGATACGCTCTCGAATAGGAACTTATGAAGATGAAGATGGCGTAATGATTCTTGGCGTGAAAGAGAGGAAGGTGCGTGGCGGCCGGGCCTCATGGAACCATCAAAAACATTTCTCGAATAAGTTTAAAGACATTCGTTCGTGTCAAAGAGGCCCCCCATGCAACTATCTACCCGCTTTTATTCAACAGTTCAAGATTCAATTTTTTGATATTTCTTCTGCCCGTACCTACGAGTTTAATGGATTTTGGTAATTTTTCTGGGTTTTTCCTGATTCTCGTATTTCTCCCTTCGAATTAGAAGTAGATGTAGATTCGAGTTTAATTTTATTGTAATTTAATGTTTAGTACTTTGGTTGGTTTAAGCGTAGCCTTGGACCGTAACGCGATGAAACTTAATATTTTTTACCAGAATATTAAATAACAGGTATTACATCGGTATTATTAAATCTTTTAATTAATTTATTACGTTTAATTTATTTTATTTTTGGGGGTTTGTAATTTGTAAAATGGAACCAGTTTTAATTAGTGTCATCTAGGTAGTGATGTCTCGAAGGTATCATCAAAGGTCGAAGCGTAGAATTATTACATCAAAGGTGGCTTGGGTATCGTAATGGATTCTAAAAGGCTAGTTTCGTACCCGAGAAAGGGTTAAATGTCGACTCAATGGCGCCCATTCTAGGGTCATTGAATTTGAAATTATATATTACCCCTTACAAAAAGTAGTTTATTTAATTTGATCATGGTTTTTCAAAGAAGATTAGATCAGAATTGCGTGAAAACATCGTTTTGCTTTATTTTCATTCAAGATGAACTCAGATTATTTCGTGATCCAATTATAATGTTTGATCGAATTCGATTAGGTCAAATTTTTTATCGATTAAATCTTTATTGATTGATCCTGTTTAACTTTGATTAATATTAACGAATTGATCAAATTTGATAGTAAATGTAGGAAGTATGATCAGAAATTTAATCAACATCTTACAATAACGTGATCAATGGGAATCAAACCTTATAGGCCTTGTGTTTGATCAGCTTAATTTCCAATCATGATGACCAATTTGCGATGGGTGTGAATTAAAATTAAGACTTAAATTAAGTTGCAGGGTTAATTGTATGGCCTTGTTACTAGTAAATTGAACTAAAGGTAATAATTTAAAAATTTATTTCGTGATCAAGTTCATTCGGGATCTAAAAATCCGTTTTTATAAGGACGCTATGGCTATACACCCGCGTGGTTTCAACGCGTAATTTTTAAATACATTCTAATTACACCGTGTAACCAAAAAAAAAGAAAAAAGATGGCCGCCGCAAATCGTGATCGGTCCATCTTGAATCGTGATCCTTTTAAAGGGAATTAAACACGATATAATGGAGTGGCAGCCCTGCAGAGATGAAACCTCCAGATTAACTCGCTCTTATATTTATTCCAATGTCTTTTACAATTAAGTTAAATATAAACATTGGAAAATTTAGAAGCTTATTTAACCACGTGGTGCGCTGTGCTAGTGCGTGTTTATCTTTAGTAATAACGTTTAAGTATAATTTAAATACGGGTATATTTAAAATTTGACGCTTTTGAATAATTACGTTAAAGGGATAGTATAACGTCGATGGAAATAGACTTTATATTTTTTAAGGGGGAGGGGGTCTGCCCATTAATGCCTAAATTCCAACATACCACCTCGTTTAAATATGTGGTATGTTTTAATTTAATAACTAATTGAATATTCGATTAAAAAATATATAAATAATTCATGGAATAAATAGACCGCTTCCTGTTGTCTAAACCAAATTCCTTCAAGGGAGTATGAAGTATCGGAATACCTTTTATATTAGCATGGCGTGTAATATTATCTATACTACGTTGCATTATAACTTTGAATTAAATTTACCAACGGATATTTACTCGCCCTCTACGCTACGGTCGGTCCTTGCCCCCCTAAAGGCACTTTTACGATAAGTTTCAGTTACAATCTTCAGCGCAAATGACATAATATTATTTTTGAGTTAATTAGCGTGTCTCTAGGCGAGAAGAATTCGAGATAACGAAAGGCAAATTAAATGCAATTATCTTAAAATTGAACTAAAGATTAATCACGATTTTGTGTGGAAGCTGAGAATGGAGAGACCTTTAAACGATAATAACTTTAAGACGCCAGTTGAAAACCGTAGGAAATTCGTGGTGCCTCGAAGTTTAGCTAAATTGACATTTATTAAATTTTTTATATTTCTGTTAAAGGGTTGAGCTAACCTAAATAGTATCGTGGAAAATGTGTAAGGCTTTGTTTCCGTAGTAGGGTTGTCACGGGTCAGGGAAAAGTCAGGGAATTTAAAAATGGGCCGAAAAGGTCAGGGAATTTTAAAACTTTTCAGCAAAGTCAGGGAATTTGATTTTAGTGGGTAAAATATCTGGGGATAAGTCTTTATTGAAAGAGTAATGAAAGTTTCTCCTCCTCATCCTAATCTCCTCTTAAGACACAGAGTGAGCTCTAGAGCAATCTAGAGAAACTTTTCCTTTAAAATTAACTGTTCATTATGAAAGTTTGGTGGTGTGGTTTGCGATAGAGAACGGGTTAATATCCACCCTCAAGGCGCGAAACAGCCCGAGAAATTAACTGATTGCAATGTTTTTCACAACGTCGTATAATTTATTCCGAAACTTGTTAGTAAAAGGGGAAATTATATTTAGCTTTTCTTTTTGGCTTTAATTTGTTCAATGACTCGGAGCTATAGAGCGATAACACGCTACTTCGAATCAAACCTCAATCAGTATAATATTGTAAAATAGTACTTTTTACCCTTCTTAATAATTGTGAAAAATATCATTAATGTTATTAAATGTCAGGTAAAACCCAAATTAATTAACCTCGTTGGCAAACAAGCGCGTTTCCTAGCGCGTCTGTTTTGTAGTTAAATTGCCCCGAAGAAGTATCTTTTCATGGCGTCATCTTTCCTTAATAATTCCCTTGAAAGATCAAACTGCGATGGTACGCGGACATCACTTCCAGTAGGAAGACAATAGTTACAAGAACTTTAGGTTCCTCCCCCCATCCACCTTAATCGGATTTAGATAACTACTTCCCCCCCTCTCTCTCTCTTCCACCCGTTAAATTACAAGCGGAAATAAAAATAAAATTCCGAATCGGCCCAAATATTTGACCTTGGGAACGTCTTGAATTTCTCCGACTCTTGTTGTAAGATTTGATGTAACAACGCTCGCCGCCAAGATCCTCCACTTGATCTCTCGTTTATTTTTTTTATTTCAAAGCTAACGTAAAAAATGACGGAAAAACTATTCCATTAGTAATTTCTGGATTTTGAAGATGAGCTATACCATCAACTTTCTATACGTCTTTAAAGTGGCGCTGAAATGTAATTGTTGTCAGGAAAAAAAATTAAGGTTTTTAAATTTTACTTTGTAGTTTTTCAAGTCCCAATTAGGAGAGTACATAATTATTAATTGAACAGTACTAAATACCAGCAAGAATCTATACAGGGTGTCTCTGATACGTCTGCCTTTAATCGCAGGGTGGGACATGGGGGGGTTTTACTAAAATTACAAAAATATAGTTACCCATTGATTGGCCCCGAAAACAAGGAAATACCCATTTCTTATTTCAATAAATTTGGAAAAATTATAAAAGTACTTTAATAACAACACATAATCCCTTTAGATACTCTAATATCTTTTGACGAATTTCTCCGTTATCGGAAACTTAAGGACCTGTTAAATTGCAACTTCCTTTAACCCACGAAGCAACAAACCATTTTACGGAAATGAAAAAAGACCTTTTCTAATCCGTAACGGTTACTTGAAGATAATGTTTTCAGCTTTGATCAAGAATTCCAAAAACCCAAGAGCAGTTTACAAAGCGATATTAAACCCGATAGATAGAATAAATGCTAGTGGATCCTGTTTTTTATTTTTTTTTTCCAGTTTGCGAGATCGTCTCTGTAAATTCATTGATAAGTGTAGGTGGGGTCAAAGGGCAGACATCGGAGAGCGTTCGCGCGTGTTATTGAGATGAGTAATTCCAATCTCCATCTTTCTCTCTAGGGCGCTCCGGTCATTGACAGACGTTTCCTGATTTTAAACTGAATTTATTTTCCTCTCTCTATCTCTCTCTAGTCGTATTATAATTTATAAAACTAAACCGTTATTTAATCTTATTTAAGATTGATAGTAGGGACTCCTCTTTTAAAGAGCTTCATCTTCTTCGTCCAAGGCCTACAGTGTTTACGTCTGGTACAGCGCCGCGTCATTTATTTATCATTTTTGAAGGGGTTATTTTTTCGCTTGCCATATAGTCAATCATAATTTAAATACGCTGTTTTTATGTTCAGGGATTGTTTAATGGTTTTCGGTACATCACGCTTCTTCATTTTGTTTTTATGTTTTCTCATCAAGGGCTAGGTTAGGTTATCGAGGTTTCAAATGACTGCGCATTTTTTCCGGTCAAATTGGGACCGAATCAAATAATTTCTTGTACAACAGTTTTAAGTATAGGTGCAATTACAAAATAACACGGTGGTTCAAACGAGCGCCTTTTTAGACGCGCTTTTAACTCGGACTCTGTTAGACCACCACTTCACCGGTAATCTTATCCGTCTGCAGTCTTTGATCGAGTTACCACCCAGAAAATCATAACGTTAAATATAACGCAATATTTATGCCGCGACTTATCTCTCAATACATTCCCAAAACAAGATGCACTTTGTTTCCAATGTATTTTGGTACTGGGATGAGAATAGAAGCCATGAAAATAAGGGAACCAACTATTGCTTAATCGCGTTTCACGAATAAATATCAAAATCCACGATTTTAACCGAAATGTCATGACTTTTTTTATATAATTTTCTAAATTCTCGGATCCCGCATGGGATGAGGATGGCAATGAGGAAACCGGCGTTTTTAACTTAAAAAGGGATATTTTTTATCCGGTAAAATAACTTTTGACATATCCATATTCTTCCGGCGGTTCATGGTGCTTTCGGTATGGGGTAGAGCTTGGCCCTATCTTATAGGTCGTGTTAAACCTCTCCAGAAATGTATAGTGCGGGTATTTTATACGTGAAGGGAAACCTTTATGTTTTAATCTCGGTGAAATCTGCGGAGTAACTTTAATACGCTCTTGTTAAACATAGGTTTTTGCGTAATTATTTTAGCGAACTTACCCCTTTTTAAGCCTAAATCTGATTATTTTCGCGATACGCCTTGTTTTCAACTAAGGGTTAGTTTTTAGCTTAAATTTATAAGATGTCTTGGGAAATAATGAAAAACTCGTAATTACCTATCAGTTCGAAAGAGCTTTTGCCAGCATCAAAACTATTTAGTTAATGAACTCGAGTAGCTTTTTCACGCATTGTTCACCAAGAGTCATTTCCCTCCCATTTTCATCTTAAGAGCCATCAGAAGTAAATGAACCGAAGTTACTGGAGTCCCATTGCTTCTTCGTTAAACACAAGTTACTTATAATCCCCCTTATTTAACCCCCATTCCTGCACCCCATTCTCAAGCGCCGTTATTCTAAAAACGCCACCAAACGGTCGCTGTGTGGAAACGGAAGTCGGTTGTCGGAAATTTGTATATTTTAAAATGGCGGATTCCTTCGGAGAAGATTTATTCTTTATCGATGAAGAATTGAAAGAAGATATGTTTTGTCGTTCAAAAATGTTAGCACCCAGTGCAATTTTTACTTAGAAGCGAAAGTTCAACAAAAAATAAATCGGTAATGTGTCATATAGAAACAAATAGAGTCGAATCTCGCCAAAAAATCAAAGTTCAAGATAAGCCTTTGCATAGTGTAAACACAGCCACCGTTGCCACGCAATGTTTCTTAAGAGATTTATCTTTGACTAAAAAAATGGTGAAATCTAATTCTAATAATGACGATTCCGAGGGAAATTCATCTAAGCACTATGCCGGATTACCTTTAAAACCAATAGGGAAAGACATTTGCACAGTATACAGTTCCGAAACGGCAAGTAATCAACAGGTACTAAGCCTAAGCCTTGGACGTCAAGATCAATTTGATCAAGCAGACGACTTTTTCAAAACAACTGAAATACCGGAACAAAGACTATATAGTCGGGCTTAAATGGCACAGTCACTTATAGTCTTTGGTCCCAGAATCCTCTGCAATAATTCTGCGAAGGACGAGGGGGGGATGAAAGGTTCTGCTTTTTTAAAGCCCCGCGTTATGTCAAATGTGTTGGACAGTTTTTAGAGTCTTAAGTAACTTCGGTTCATTTACTTCTGGAGCCATGTAATTACTATTTTTATTTAAGAGCACCTTTTTGTAGTTTATCAATTTAATCTCAACTCCCCAAAAAATATTGAATGATTAGTTCGCAATTATTATTTCTACGCAATAACTAAGACATATCTCGAAGGGATACTGAAATAGTTTTCACTGACTGAAATTTCATATATTCTGGTTCGTAACTTTGGAGGCGGCGGGGAAAATGGTGTAATAATAGAAGGACCAATGTAGTTATTACAAAGAAAGCGTTAATTTCCGGCTATGACGTCACAACAGAGCCAGTACTAACTACTAAGGGGGCAAACCAATCTAAGAACAGGAAATTATCCAAATGTGAACCAAAAACCCCCGTAGCATCTTTGCTAGAGATTATAAACTTTTCCAATCATTGCCACTAATTAAGAACTTTCTCGCGAGTTTAAGTATCTCTTTGCAAAGTATAAAAAGTCGATCTGATCGGTCGAGTCATCATCAATCGATTCGGGTTTTTTTTTCTTCTATCTCATTATGTTATCGAATAGAAAACTCTAGTCTTTGAGTTTAAATCATCGGAATTCTTTGACACCGGGGGAGGGGGGGGAACCGAGGCTTAACGAGTTGTTGTATAATAATGCAACAATCGTGACAATGGATGGGGGATGTTTCCTAAAGATAAGGAGCTTCGAGAGTCTCGAAAAAGTTGCAATGAAATATATTTAAAATAAAAAAATTCGCATCAGGCGAAATCACTTCTCAATGTAAAGAAAAAAGCCAAGGCCCATTTATAAAGAATAAAGGTTTTAAATCGACTTTTTCTATGGCTATAGTTTCTATTTTCATTTCAATTGTGTGCCCCCACTCATTCCATCCACTGACCTATAGCGCTGTTGGTAATGAAGGTCTAAGTCAAACCCCCCCCCCCTAATTCGGTTCTCCGCCATATTGAGGGCTACACACTCGGATGCTAATTTTTGTAGCCTGTACTTGTAGGCGATGGTCTGAGGCTTATGGCGCTAGAAAGATTGAAAAGTTTTTAAGTAAAAGGGTCACTCTCGAGAAGGTTGACGCGTTATTTATGTAGATATTCTAAGCCATCCGAAGAGCCATTAATCCGCCCCCGCTGCAGCATCCTATTAAAATCGTCGCTGAACCCAGAAATCATCTTTAACTTCAAAGTTAACCCGATGCTGATGTGAAAATGTTTCGGTCCTTTTATAGTACTCCCCGGATTTCAGCTATAGTGAATTACATTTAAAACTTTAATTCAATTCAAAGACTAATTTTATTCGTATTCTTTTAAAACCGATTCAGTTTACGAATCCGAATCCGGCTTTTTAATATTTCTATAATTATAATTAAAGATGCCGTTTAACTAAACTTCCTAATATTTGTAAATTCAATTTTGTTTCGAATAATTAATTGAATTAATTTTTTTAAATTTAAACAAAAGTTAATTTAAAATTATAAAAGCAGGTCGGTTGTTATTATTGTCTGGGTTTTAGTCTTTGTTTATTGATAAAATATAATATTATTTCTAAATTCAATTTATATTCAAATGATTCAAATTTTTTTTTTAAGAAATAATAAATAAATATATTGAATCAATATAACGGTAAATATTTGAGGCGTTACTTCCGGAATAGTCTAGCGGGGTATTATAAAGTTTTAATTTAGTAAATTGTTCTTAATGATCTATTTATTTACTATTTCTTTGAGGAATTAATCCCGAACTAATAGAGTGTAAAATATTCCTCTTTGGCGTAATTGTCCGCCAAAAATGAATGTTTTTATCAGTTTTAAAAGATCACGGAATACTCGCTTAACGCCCTATATAACACCTTCCAAAGCCCGCCGCTAAATTAAAGCCATGAATTTTTCTCACTTTTCAAAATATTAAAACATTTATGCGCTTTATTCTCATATTTATTTTTATTTTAATATTTTTTTTTTTTCAAATGCGAACGAGCGCGCGCGTGTTATGGATATTTTAAAGGGATAGTGAACGATTAATTCCTTATCATTTCCATTACTTTTACGAAAAACTAGCAGCATTGCCCGGCTGCCATTTTTAAAGATGGTGGCGTATTTAACACTTAATACTGTAAAGCCATTTAGCGAACCTGTATATTACTATATTACTGAATAGGTTGAAAGGTATACCATCAACGTAAGAAATGTTTTGTTTATAATTCTGGATAGGCACCACCCATTCTCCAAGATGGCTGTTTATGGGGAAAATCTTTCTTAACGGGTATGTAAAAATTATAAGCAACAAGCGCTCTCCGTTTCATCGCCCCTTTAAATTAATCTCCGACCTTGTAGAGATGGGAAGAGCGCGTTCTTTGTTGTAAATGAAAACTATCGAGTTTAATTCCCGGCACGAAAATCTTGCCTATCATTATTATTAGAAATAATATTTCGTAACACGATGCCTCGAAGATTTTTGTCTCGATAAAACGATCCTAGATCCTAGCTCTTGTATAACTCCTTTTTGATAAGCACAAATTATTATTTTTCATTTTTTCAACTTCTCAAATGGTATAAAATTATCCTAAAAGCTTAGCTAGGGAGAAAGCTCAGCTTTAGCCGATCTAATTTCGTTCCGATACCATTGAATGAATGGCCTGGCCTGTCTTTCAAAAATGTTCCCCCAACCAATCTTTTCAATCTCTGGCTGGTTCCGCGTTATTGAAACATTATCCGTATCCCCCGCTTTAAGAATAACATTTCCTGAATGATTTTGGTTTGGTAGGGTTGGGTTAATTGGATTATTTTTAAAACGGTTTCCGTTAAAATTATTTAATAAAACAATTAACTTACCTTTAAAAATCCTATAGTTAAAATGATTAAATGGGAAAAGTGTCTCCATGAACACGTTGACATTTTTTTAAGCATCTTCATCTTCTTTCTTTATTTACTCTCAGCGTCTTCGCAAAGTCGAAGAACCTAGAAATTAATTAAAATTAATTAATTAATTAAATATTATATAATGGGTTTAGAGTGTCAGGAATTAAAGTATACTTTGTTATTTTAAAAAAGCCTAATTTTAAAATTTTCAAAATACAACGTTTTCTTTTATCAAATCCGTTCACTTTTAAATTTCCTTTAAGCCTTTTCTGCGAGATAAATTTTTTATATAATATCACTCCACCTATAGCTTTGTCTTTAGTGTATTTTCCAACTGGTAACGAGTATATTGTTAGCGTCGCTTGAAAACGTATCTTACGTAACCCCTTCGGGTCAAGGTAAAAAAATACTTTCCCTTATACGAAGATTCACCAATTAAAAATCTAACTTAGGATTTAAAGGCCACGTACAGGGAAAAAATTGGGGTTAAGCCGATAGGGATGTTAATTGAAGTTATGGCCTTCCCCTTAAGTCGCTTGGCTGGGAAATTTATTATGTAAGGATCTTGAATCACGGAGTATTTTTGATTTTTGCAAAAAAATTGAACTTTGATATTATTCTTTATATTTATTTATTTATTAGTGTTCGTGTTTGAATAACTAATGAGGTATTTTAAACAATAGAAAATACAACCCTAGTAATTGACGATAATAGATTATTACGGCTATTATTTAAATAATACGAATTTTATCGTTAAATTAGAGTTCAATTCGTGATATGGGATTGCCGAAATAATAACCCCTTTAGGCCTGGATTGTTACAGGGATTACGTTGTAAGTAGATTGAAATTAGCGGTTAGAGATACTATATTTTGGGTAATATTTAATAGAAGTTCGTTACCTAATGTAAAACCTTATTTTATCAGCTCAATTTTATATTTATTAATAATATTTTTAGGTAATTATAGTTAAATATGGTCTTTGAGATGCTTGGAAAGTATTGTAATATTTATAATTAAATTACGTGGTCTTTTTTTTCTTGTTCAGGGTATTTTAAATAGGCTAAAAAGTTACTTATCTTGGGGCTATGTACTTTTCCTTAAAATGGGCTTCAACTTTCTAAATTACCTCAAATATTTAAATTTCAAATGACGTAATTAATTAGGTCTAAATTATAATTATTAAAATTGAATCTATCATATCATAATATATTTTTGGGTAAAATAATTGGACCTCCCGTATATAACAAATAACCTTCGGGGCTGAAACTCGTATTTTCCCACGAAATTAATTTAACTCGCAACGCTTAATTACGTTAAGTTGGAGAAAGTGAATGTTAATGAAGTTTGACCTCTATTTCGGGTCACCACCATATTGGAAGGTATAAAAATTGCCAATGATGTAAAAGATAAACTTTTAAGAAAGAATTACGTAATACTTTTCGTTACACACGTGCTTCTAGGCCTAGCTTTTCCAAAACCCGAAAATTATAGGTCCTGAGAGTTTCGTGAGTGATTAGGCTTACATACGTCTTAGTAAGTCAGGGAAATTTCTTTGGGAACTTGAATTATTTCCCGGGGCCTATATATTATTTCAAATCACGATAAGGTATGGATTTCAATTTCTTAGCAGTCTGTCACACTTGTGATTTTTTTTTTTTTTTTTTTTTTTGAACGATGGGGGCCTTTTTTGAGTGGAAACCGTCTTACGGTTATCACGCGTCAATTTTAACGGTTTTTGAAGTTTCTTGGCGAAGCTCTTTAAAGTTTTGTTTTATATTTTAACGGGAGGATTTCAAAAATCTTTCTTTGAACTCCGATTGTACTTTTACTTCTTTACCTAGACGGCACAAGTTTTTAGTCGAGTGTTAAGTCCTATATAGTTTCTTAACCTTTATATCTATATGTGTATATATATAACACACGTGGTGTGGTAATAGGCCCGGCAATATCTTTGCTTTTAATCATCTCTTTTAAATTTAAACACTCGTGAATCGTGATTTAATGAAAGTTAGCCCTTAATTACCATAATCAAAACATAATAATAATAACAACAACAATAAAGTGTCATCGTAAATAAAATTATCTGAGCTTAAATAATTGAGATATCAGTTTATATATTAAAAAAAATAAACACTTTTATCCATAAATAAAAATCATATATAGGGTTTTAAAATTTAGAAGCGGCGGTATATTAACTTTCAAAGAAATTCAGTTCTAAAAATATATTTTAAGAATAATAATCTCTTACCTTTAACACTTCACGAAAAATAATTTAAATTTTTTTAATTTAATTTAACATAGAAATATTTCAAAATCACGCGCACTATGGTTCCATGATCACTTTTTTTTTTATTAAAAATTGAAAGATGAAAAATAATTCCCGCTGCTATATTTTAATTATTTTATTTTTCTCTAGGCTTTAAATTGATATTTTTTTATAAAAAAAATTATATTAAAATTATTTATTAGATTAAAATAAGTTTTCACCGCCGCGCACGGTAACTTAACGATAAACTTTAGGTAATTAGGGAAGAGATGTTTCCCGGAGCCGGTCTTTATCGACTCTAACTGGCGAAAGCCAAAGTCGGAATATTGAGGAAATATGTTCAGTCAAAATCTTTTTGAAGTTTGGGAACAACTTATTTTTTTATTTCGCGCTCAAGAGATGAAGAAGATTTCTCTCGTTAGGAAAATTTCACGGCTGACTGGCGTAATGTAACGATAATGTCTATAGCGGATCGCCAATCTAAAATCCTTCGACGCATTTTTTCAGGATGAGTCTTTACCGCGGGTTAAAGGCGGGTGCTGCTATCGGGTTTACTAAATACGAATGAATTGTTATACTTCGGAACGCGTTCAACTTGAAATAATTTCAAAAAATCTACTATTGGTTTTCGAAGGTTGACGGCATTTTATATCTAAAATCACTTTTTCGTTCTTTACACTTGACCAGTTTGAACTTTTATATATAGTAATGTCACTGATTCTTATATGGGAAAAGATTCTAACCGTTTTAGACTTAATTACCCAATAATATTAATTATAAATAATTATTTTTTTAAAGAAATTTGAAGATTTAATGAAAAGTTGAGGAATTTACTGTATCCAAAAATGCATGCACTCGACTCTGACCTTTGGAAATTTCCTTAAATAAACTCGAACAAATTTAATGGACAATACGGTTTTGACCCCTAAAGCGCGGGATAAGTGGTCCTAAGTGCTCTTAATTGATACTCTGACCATTTGGACTGGCCAGGTTATAGAATTAGGTCCGTGGAATTCCACGCGCATTCAAACCAACCAATTTTTAGAGGGATTGCGTTTTAAAAGCCTCTGAGACTTTTTCGAACCGATAATGTTAGCTTAAAAAACAATGTTTACATCTTCCATTATTTACCCAAGCAAATGTCAAGTTCAACCTTTTTGCTTTTAAGTTTTTAAGCGTGGCCACGCTAAGTCGGGTCCTACTTTGAAAAAACTCCAAAGCTACGGTACATAAGAGACATATCCCTGGTTAGAAAGAAAGGCTTCGAGTTATAACGCCTAATGTCTAGCCCGTTGTTCTTCCAGGTTAAAAAGTAATGAGAATTTAACTCTAAAAGATCCCACGGGTCTTCGGCTTCCATCCCAATCTCAGTTTTCAATAAGTACATAGTAAATGAAGGTAGGTAGGCAACTTTTTCAAGACAATGTCATACTCTATTTATAAGTCCATTTCTTTTATGTTTTCCGACTCATTTTTTTCTAATGGACTGATAATTGTCTACTACGTTTTTTTTACCGTAAATTACCCAACGAAGTCCGTAATAACTTGAAATTAGTTGAATATGCAGGGTGTTCAAAAAAGATGGTAATTATTTCGGTGGGATGGTTCTATGGGCAACCGATTTTTGAGTCGAAAATGTAACTTGCACGACATTCTTTTACATATAATCTAATAATCACGTCTACAAATTATCATTCAAATCAGAACTATTTATATCGAGTTAGAAACTTCTATTACCATAAAACTTAAAACTGTATTTTAAATGGCATTGAAAAATAAGAATCAAGAAAAAAAACGAAAATGCCCGTGCAGCGTTTTAAGTAACGTAACAGTTCATTCTCTATAATTAAATGTGGAGGAATGATGGCCATCAATTCTTTTCCGTTTTACCGGAAGCATTAGCGCTGCAGCGACTCAAATTTAGAGTCGGATCGGGTCGGGGTTAATGTTTAACGTTTTATGTTTTTCATTTTAAGAAATTTACATATAAAGGAAATAGAATAAAATTTACACTTTGGCTTGTTTTGTTTCTCTTTTCTTTGGATTCTCAAGGTGAGGGACTAGCGAAGCGCAAAGAAGAGTTACGCGGTATTTGAACGTAATTTGTTTTGCCGCGGTATAGCCTTGGTCTAAGCTATAAACTGATCTTGAAAATATTTATTAAAGATGACTTTTATCTTTTAGACGAAATTTGATCAAATTTTATCTGTCGGGGTTGGGTTTAGTAGAGCGCTCGGTGAATTAAAGTTTTCCCTTAAACTTAAAAAGGGTTCGAGTTGAGATTAAGATAACGGGATTTCCGTTATGTTTAACTAAATTGGTAGTTAATAATATAAAAAATATAATTTTCGTTAATATTTAGGCTACAAAGATTATTAACTGTAACATCCGGTGTTCGTGTTCGTCGTTTTGAAATTGGGTCTTAATTAGTTTCAATTTAATGATGTGAATTTTTGTAGTTAGGAACCGTATTTAATAATTTTAATAATAATTAAACCGGGTTTCTACTTCTTGGCTAATTTCAACGCGAATTATTAAAATAATAGTAAATTTCTTATAATATTTAAACGTTAATTAGAAAAGGGTATCAAAAATATAATTTGCAAAATTTACCTTAATTTACAAAGAGTTAATTGTTAAACGAAACGGCTTTAATTTGTTTTTGTATTTTTAGAGTTTTAAATTTCGTTGTTTTCCCCCCGTTGTCCTTAAGTTACATTCATTCACTTCCAAATGACATTTAT
Source organism: Phalangium opilio (assembly GCF_054372755.1). NCBI lineage: Eukaryota > Metazoa > Arthropoda > Arachnida > Opiliones > Phalangiidae > Phalangium > Phalangium opilio. Next base: position 10,386,617 of record NW_028324187.1, on the reverse strand, counting down.
TTTTTGGTATACTTGAAACCCCGACATTATGTCATTCCAAAAACAATTGTTACTTCGCGTGATGGTGACGTATCTTACCCTTGAAGGAAGCTAGTTAAATAAATCTAGTATATTTAAAAAAATTGCCCATCATACTTATAAAAATATAAATACAGCGTGGAAAAGATGAAAAGCCTCGGACAAGTCCTAAACCTAACCGAACCTAGCCTAAAGTAGACCCAATGTCGGATGAACCGATCTCATCCACTCTGTTTATAAAATTATAGCAACCCTTTTTTACGGCATCGGCGTTGTATATTCAGAACCACGAGCCTATTAGTTCAATTTGTCCTTAAAACTAATTTATCGCGTGAGTTACTTAAATAATGGCTGTAATTTCGCAAGGTATTCTTAACTCAATCTCTTTTGAACAAAGTCTGCGTTGGTCGAGCGCCCAAAATAAATCTCTCTCCTCCTAAAACCTTCGTTATCATCGCAATTTCATCTTTAACATTTTTTACGCAAAGTCAAAGTTTCATTATCTGTTCAAGAAACGACGCAGAGTTTTCTGACTTCCGGGCCTAGCTAAGCAGTTTTTTTTTCTTCCAACGACTTGTTTTTCCTTATGACTTAAAACTGGTCGTCGTGCAGCGACAAACTTCAAAAATATGTTTTGTTTATAGACTTTGGTGGACAGTTAGGTATAGACGTTGACGTACAAGTTTTAAGTTTTGACAATGAAGGGTTGGTGAATACGAGCGGGTTTTGTTTGGTGGTGACTTTCGGTTTCGTTACTAATTAACTTTGACGAGAAACGCCCATAGCTAATTATAGAAAAATGCTCGTTCGTATTTCATTGATTGTATTGTGGTTTCGTAAAGAACGCAACCACGACTTGAGAACGCGTTCCTTCCAAGAGAGAATTGGGCTGATATTTATTCAAACGTTCTTAGGTCGTATATAGGTTCTTGGTCTTTGTAAAGACGTTCTGGGGTACGATAAACCTGTCTTCAAACATGACTCGAAATTGTGTCGCAATTTCGCAGTCAAAAATGTAAACTCTCGCGTTTTAAGCCGCCATTTTCCAAAATGGCTTCCGATTTAAACGAAGGTTAATAAAAATCTTCTATAGAAGGTAACAAACCAGCGTACAAAATTTCAATCCACTGCAACGTCACTTTACATAAGAAGGTTTTTTTAAAACAAAGTTTCCATAAATTTAACTTTAAAATTTAGTCCTCTCCCCTTTGGGTACTCATAAGAATAGTTAGTTGTCTATTTACTTTCGACCTCGCGTCTACTCAACGGAAAAACTGTTTGTTTTAAAAGACAATTGAGTTTTTTCCCCCCTAACTCCCCCTCGTTATACACCTGCGTTATATAACATAACACGTAACCTTTTCCCGTGTGCCGGACAGGTATTTTTGGAATTAAAAGAAAAAAAATAATTTTAAGTCGTCATGCATGGACTTTTACGTACAAAAGCCAGCCAGATAGCCCCACTTGTATTAAAAGGCCCAGCGGGGACACGAAAATTAATAGCAATTGGACAGTGTACTTTTTATAGTCTCTTGTTATAAGAGTCTTAAATTGGATTATAAAATAACAATAACAATAATATCTATTTTAAAATTGAAATAATACAAGGTTATCGCGATCAACTTTGACTAATAAATGACCTTTGACCCGGGCTTACGGTAGCTGGGCACGAATTAGGCCCCGAAGCCAAATGTTAAATTAAAAATTGTTAGGCCTAAACCTTTCTCTCTCTCACGAGGAATTTGTTGCGTGAATCCCAATTATGGTGAGAGAATCCCTCCCCAAGTGTTTGCGAGTTTATAGCCTAAATTGTTTTATAACAAAACGTAATTATTCCAGAATCACGATTTAGAATTCTATGTTGCGTTTTCTCCATTGTGTTTAATATCTTCTGGAATTTTACGGCCTAACGTTAAAATTGCGATTTCAATCATTACCAAGTCCCAAAATGCTGTAATTTACTCGTACGAATTAGATTGGGTTTATTTCGAGAATCTACGCGCTTAATCTGCATTAATTACTAATCATATTACGCTTAATCTTCATTAAAGTTAATCAATCTGCAAAATGAATTTTAATGCAGAGAAGTTCCGCTTTGATAAAAGAAATTTAGTACAGACATTTATTTAATATTTGGAAAAAAAATCAAGCCATTATAAGAAATTTATTTAAAATAACTTAATTTTTATCGAGGTTAAAACGTAATTAGGGCTCGAATAAATTAAATAATGCATTTATAATAATATCAACGCTTCATCAATCATAAAAAAAAACCGCCGGCCTTTGATTTTGGGAAAAAGCTTGCCGAAAACGCTTTAAAATGTGCCGGGGCTATTTCAATTGAAGGCTTTTGATAAAAACGGGGACAAATTAACTAACGGAACTAAATTTATTCGGCGGAGAATAAAAATTGTTTCAATTTTTACTTTCCGTTAGATTTTTATTATTATTAAAGCGTGAACTGAATAAACATAATAAATGCATCTTAATGAAAGTGAACTTGGGAGACGCTCGTAGTGGAAATACTGTTATAAATTTCAAAATTTATTTATAGAAATATATTCTACGGGCCAATTGATTTCCCATTTCTTCGCCTTAATTTATTCCGTTATCTCGGAAGTAAATAATTGTAAAATTATCAAATATTTTATGAATTATATTTTACTTATATTTAAATTTTAAAAGCGTTTTATGCTTCAGATAGTGAGTAATTTATAACAAAGGTTTTAGCAGCAAAGATTACGCAATTTAATTATAATTAAAGTAAAATTTCATAAGAAGGAAATAATTCTAAAAAATTATATTAATTACGAAGGAAATTTTGATTTTAAAATTGTCGAAATGAACGAAGAAACTGACATTTCCGGCACTTTAAAAGACAAATTACCCTAAACTTAAACTTCATCTTGATTGACTTTGACGCGGACGTGACGTATTAACAGTGTGTGGGGAGATTTATTATAATAAGTCTAAAAACACAAGGTCAGGGCTATCCGCGCGTCTGTGATGGAGGTACAGTACTTCACGCTCTCTTAAACTTCGATAATCCCCCAAATTCCTTTTTTTAAGGATTATCAATATACTCGGCAACCTCTAATCTTAACCCCGAAATATTTAATGCACCGGCGGAACGTCTAGATCTTTTTATCTATTTAAAATATACCCAACCAAGTTCAGACCCTTTTAAGAATCGAGGGCTTCTTCGTTTTTTTATTTCATTTATAATATAGTCTTTTCAACGTATTATCCTCCGTGAGATTGCCAATGATGCGAATCCAACGTGTTATTTCTTAAATATATCTATAGGTGTTTCAACGTTTCATTATAGAAATATTTTTGTATTTATAACTATTAAAATGGTGGTTTAGATTATTAACTAGGCTATGCCGCGTTTTATACTTTGATCTGGAATTATTTAAACGTGAAAAATTGCCAACTAAATTAGGTCTTAGTTGCTTACTTGCTTTATTGATTGATGATTTTAAAATTAGTTTTCAAAATTACCCAATCACATATTTTTCAAAAGTCTTAATTTCGTTACATTTAAATATCACGTGAATCGAAAGAATAAATTCAATAAGTCACGTGGTATTTTCTCGCGCCATATTTTGTCTAGAGCGCGAGCTAGACGTTTCGGTACTAGTCGAGTAGCAGACGATAAAATCATCAATAACTAAATTATGAATTTTCAACGAGTGCCCCCAAAAACCCCTCATTAAATTGTAAACTTCAAAAATGAACGTGCATGCCGTAATCAAATCAACGATTCAAGGAATGAATTGGGTAGCGTTAATAGGCTACAATCGCGAATAGGGAAATGATTAATATAATGAAGGTTATATTTTTTTCTTCTTATTATTATTCATTCGAGATCACGAAGCCACGAACTTTATCAGTGTAGACTTGTAGGGTAACGTCTAGGAGCCGGGTACTTATAAATACAGTACCACAACTAAGAGGTTATTAAATTTTAATACCCAATGGTTCCAATAACCCAATGTCTTCAACTTTATCATTCGGAAGAAGAAACGATCCAAGTACTAAATCTTCGACTATGGATGGATAAAGTCCGGTTTTAGGTTTCTGTATGTTTAGCGAAAAGCTAGCTAGTCTCGGATTCGTTTTGACCTTCCAAGGGGGGATTACTGGGAGCTCATCTTTATCGACTTTAACTGTGGAAGAATGCGGTAGAATTTCACCCAAAATTTATACTTTTTTTATGTTTTTTTTAGTAGAGATATAGAAATAAATTTTTGGTAACTTCCTGACTGACTTAGTTTAGGGTGCAGTGGGCTAAGGTAACTCGATTTGGTGGACTTTGCAAATTTATGGTTCTGTCGAGATACCGTTGATTTTAAAATATTTCTACATCTTTTTTCTTTAATTACGTGGGCGCGTGCTTGTTTTAATTATCTTCCTCGTGACCGTCCGACCGTAGTCACTAATCACGTGACTTAACCCTTTCTTTGGTAAAAGCACGTGGAATTTCAGAATTCAAAAACCAATTAGAATTAGCTTAACAATTTTTTATTTAAATTATTTTGAATTGCCAGTAACGTCGTGGAAACTTTGACATGGGTCGAGAATACGTTGAATTTAAGTTTAATTTCTAATTATCGAGGGTAATTAATAGCGTATTTTAATTAAATATCTTCTTATTCCATCGCTATTGATTAAGGAAGGCATTTTTGATTTATTGGAAGTTTGCGTGTCCTTGAGATTATTAAAAATATTCAATTATTATCTTTACTAATAATAATTAAATTAACGGCGAACGTTGACGAGAAGCGTTATTCACGACAACCGTAAAATTAATTTAAGAAAAAAATGTATATACGAAGAATGGTGTATATTCATTAGCTCGATAAGTTGAAAGCGTGTATGTATATTGTTCAAGACTTACCGTAAATACGTCTTTGTTCTGGTTTGTGAATTTCTGATGGGCAGTTTTAAAGAAAGAAATATTAAATTAACTGTCAGCTTTTTTTTTTACGAGATTCACGGCAATGTTGATAACGTTAAAAATGATAGTCAATTGTTATATATTTTTTCTCAGGAGCGTGCAGGTGGGACAGGTGTAGGCTGGGGCCATTCTTATTTGCCGCTTCGGTTATTTTTCGCGCACTTTTTAAAACCAATAATTGATTTTACAAAAATGTATATAAAATTCTTCTTGACCTTCCTGAATGTTTTTTGACATTTGTCGACGTCGTCTCGTGTGATCGGAGCCATTAGCCAAGAAAGATTGGTGATAAAAAATTGTTTAGGGATATGATGATGTCGCTATCCATCGAGGAGTTATTGGCCTCGAAGTTCTTCAACTTTCACTAATCTTTCGCTATTTGTCATAAAAAAGGCAGGCGTTGAGCGGCGCGTTTAAGAAAATTGATTTTTAAATTATCTTTGCTTTTTCTTATAAATCGCGATTTGAGGCAGAAAGAAAGAAGGATCGAATGGAAAAATGTTTAGAGATTATTGGATTTTAAAGGGAGAGTGAAATTAAAAGAGGTCGGATTTATTTAATGGTAGACAGATCATTTTTGTCTTATACTCCCCGTCGAGGAACGAAAGTGGTGCCTTTCCGTGGTTCCCAGCCAGACTTGACGCCTTTAATTGGCTTTAAAATAGGCTTATAACAACCTTACACCTTCAAATAACTCCCAAATATTCCTAACGCTAACAACAACCGATCATTTCAACTCTCCTTTAAATTTATTTTAGAGAAGGCAGTCTTGAATGTTGGAGGAAAGGTTATCTATTGATGGTGGTGGTGTTATTGAGGTCTGTTAGCATTGGAAGGGCGGGGGGGGGGTTGTTTCGGGTCGCCGGTTTCGGCCGTTGGGGGCGCGAATGACTCGGAACTTATTCGACGAAGAAGAGCGTCACGAATCGAATAATTCATTTTTAGCCAAAAAATTCTTGTACTTACAAAAAAAATAGAAATCTATATAGCTCTTTTTAAAAGGTATTAGTTTAAAACTTGGACGCATGAGCGGGTTTGCAAAAAAATGGCTAGAACTATCGTAATTCGATTTAAACGTACAAGATTGATCAAGATATATATTACGCCCTCGCAATGATATTTGAATGTAACTATGGAAAAAAGTCATTTGAATACAACGTATTCGATCAAAAGGTCTTCCCATTCTCGTGTGAAATTCATTCCTACCAAGGCTTCCCCATTTTTTTTCTAATATTATTTGACAAATGATTGGCAAATGATATAATTTTTATAAATCGGTTTATTTTTTTATTTGATTATTTTTCATTCATACCCGCATGGTTTGTATCAAATTTAAGTACGTTTTTTCAGCATTTATTCAAATTTTAAGAGTGAGATATAAATTGGGAAGTATTTGGAAGCTTCGCATTTTTGCACTTAAACGTAAAAGCGTATAATAATTGAAAATTTTACAATTTAAAAATATTTTTTCCAATTATGACATCGGTCCATTTTGAAATGGAAAATTTCGTAGTAACGATTATGTAGCATTTAATTTTATAATTAAGCCCGGAGATGATTAAATACAGTAGAACTCGTTGAGCGAAGAATTTCCCATTGAAAACAAAATGATCGTAAATTTAATTATATTCCTTTAGGGTTCAAAATATTTTAGAAAGAGTCAAGAAACGATTCTGAAAAAACCAACTTGAAACGCTTTCCGTAAGACACTGCGGAGGCACGCGACACTATTAAGGGAGTCGGATATTATGGCGCTGCAAATGGTATTAGAAGGGGTTTTAAACCAGTTTTATTTTTGTCTTGGTATAACTTAATTTGACGGGCGGTCAAATTTCTACCTTGGGAAGAAAATTTCGCGAGATCTTGTGTATGACTAAACGTCCATAATTCCATTCCACCATCCACTAGGAAATACTTGAAATTTATTCCGAACGCGTCACTACCTTTAAGACTCAGTCCGCATCGCATCCCATCGAACATAGCGCGTGCGCTTGAATATTTTCAATATAAAGGGGATGGATATTTGCCAAGATATTCTTTTAGATTTCACTCAGTTTTTCCAGTTTAATTATTATTACCGAACATAAATTTAATATTAAAATTCTACATCCTCATTGAGTTCTCTTTTTGGGGGGGGGCTTCTACTAAATTGTAGATGTTATTATCGATCTTTTAACATAGCCTTAAGAAAGCGCGAAGCGTTTCGCCCCTCGGTTTCAAAGTGATTTCTTGAATGATTCAGTTCTTGGCAGTACGTGATTTTTCAGCGGGAAATTGTAACATTCCTACGGTTTGGTTTGGAACTTGGCTTGTCAAAAAATTGACCCGGCATGCAGAAACGTAGATTGATTCGTGTTCTCGCCAAGGGTCAGTCTAATTGCGTTTCGCCGAATTTACCGGTTTTAAACGTTTTGGGGTGAGTTACCGGCATTGAATCCACGACCATAAGTTACCTAACAAATTTAAGTAAGTCCTTAAACAAAATTAAGCGCTGGTAAATTCCAGGAAAAATGGAGTTCATTAAACTTGGAACTTGGTTAGGCTTTATTAATCAATTTACTTAAATTCTTACTTAATATTGTTAGGTATTTAAAGTGGTATAGAAATGAACCGAGCTGCGTTATACTTTCGATTTTCGCTATTCAAAAATATGAATTAGATATAAATTTTTTGACTTAACAATAACCAAATATACGTGTATGTATGATAAAGAAGAATAGGGATGTTGATTTATTACCATTATATTATACGGTTCACAGTATATAACCATTTTCCGTTTTAATATATAATTCCGAAGAGAAAGTTTTTATTCTATTTTTTTTTGTATCGCGAATTTCTTAATTTTAATTTTAATTTTAATTTGAATTGCTCATTGTGGTATCATTTGAACTTTAATAACTCGCCGACAGACCGCGTCATCGTGTAAAATTAACGTATGTTAGGGGGGCTTATACGAACGCGATTTATGTCTGTCCCCCCGTAACGTGACAAAGAAAATTTCAAATTTGATTCTCTTTACTTTAATAAATTTTACCCAAAATAGGAATTTTTTGTAAAATTTGAAAGGAAAAACTGTCTATTGCGGCTCTATTGGTTTTACCTCCGACGAAGTGTGTATATTTTATTATTGTGAGAAATCGGGTCGTTCTCGGATTTCACTCTCTCTCTCTCAAAGCAAACACACTACTTCAAAATAAACCTTTATCATTTGATTTTAGTCTCTTAGAGTTTTAGTAAACAAAGGGGATTCGTATTTGCGCGTAGCCAGCAACTTTCCACGAGATAATCCGTATGTTTTCATACCCTATCCCATTTCGTAATATTCTATCGAAGTATCCCACCCCTCAAACGCGTCTACGAATCGGAAAAAAAGAGAAGTAGAGTCGGAAGCGTAGCATTGAAGTTACGGGCAATTGAACGAAATAGTAGAGTACTTTCACTGTATACATATCGACAGATATATATATGTATGTATTGAAGCAAATATTTTCCATTTTTTAACGTTTTATTTTGGTAGAGAATGTACAATTCTTATTCGTTTATGGCATATGATACGGTTTCTGGGGTCAAAGTTTCCTATTGGCAGGTAAATGCAATTTCTTACCTGGCTACAAATCTCGAACGCGTCTTTCGCCCGGTAATAATAGTTATTTGGGAAATATTTTGACTTTTCAGAAAGTTTTCGGCGCCCTTATAGTGACGGGCGTTTTACGGATAAAAATTTTATTTAAATTTTTATTTTTTCACTTAACTTTATGGATGTATCAATTTTATACGGGTTTATTGAAAATTTGGTTAAAAATTGGGGTTTTTTTTTTTAAATTTAAATTTCTTAACCCTATTTTTATAAAATGAAGTAAATTTTGCGTGAAAGGTTAAACGGAAAATATCTTTCGAAAATTTGGAAATCCGGTTTTAAAGGGTTTTGTATTCTCAAAGATCAGAGCTAAACTTTATGATAGAAGATACTACAAATATCATAACGTGACTTTATGTTTAAAATATATCTTATTGTCGTGCGCAAATATATAAACCCCTTCTTTTTTTGGTAAGAAAATCCTGAAATCACGAAAAATGTTCCTTTCCTTTTTTTTCTGGTTTTAAATCCAAGTTTTTAGGTACATTTTCTTTTAAATAGATTTTTTTTACCCTTTCTTATTAAAAGGACGATCGCAGCTTGATGCTTTTAAAGTGATAATGAAACCTTGTCGTTAAAAAAAAATAAACCCAAACTCTCGAATTTCTTTTACCGACGCGATAACTTCCTTATATTTCAACCGATATGACTCAAATTTTGAAAGACGGTTCATAATATTCTATAGCGACCCTGAGTGATCAAATTTTCGTTTCAATCGGTGGCCATGTTTGGAAAATTTCTTCGTCGCTCCGACCAACAGTTGTAGATTCAATTAATCCCTCAGTTCATGTCCCCTTTAAATTAATCCTAGCGCTGCCAACTTTATATCTACGCGTGTAGCCTTTTTTCCCGGCACTCAATGTTAATCCCTAAATTGTACCCCCAACTGAATCAAGTATTCAAGTATTTAAACGACGTGGCGCATGCGCCCTTCCCCAGCACGGAAATACCTCGGAGAAAAACCTCAAAATATTTTTCATTAATTAGCGATTAAAAATTTCACGCCTCGAAACGTGACTTTAAGATAAAAGAACCGAGATTTTAAAATAATACTAAATTACTCGGCTTGAGTTTTGACCACTTTCTTTTCGTTCTTTCTTTTAAAATGTAGGCTATTTTATTGTAAGGAATCTCCCACCCTTTGTTTAGTAACGTAGCTGTAATGGCGAAGGCTGCCTTGAAATATACCGAAAATTTAATTGAACAAGTCTATAAAAATATTTTAAAAATTGGGGGTTGTACGAATTTTTAAATCGGAGTGTGTGGTTTTCAAATATTAAACCTAAAATAGGTCCTGAGAAGCTCGCGAGCGACACGAGTCCCAAATAATGAGCGTAAATTGCTGAATAATTAGTAATTCATTAAACAATATTTCGGTCGCCCGCGAATTTCTCACTCAAATGTAATGTTGATATTTAGTCGTAAATTAAGTTACGCAGTTTAGTTTTAATCCAGGGTTTTTAGTCCGTCTTTGGGTTAGTAACGTTTTTAACACTATTCCGATTTGTTTACTTGGCGTATTTAGGCATAGAGTTCGTGGGAAAATTTTAAAAATTTCATATAAATCTCGCAGAGTTGCTCGTTTTTATCACAATATCTCGAGATAGCCATTTCTTAATTCGCGGCACTTTTGATTTTAATTTCTCGCTTTCGCTATTAAATTAAGGAACGTTGAACCACCGCCGCGAGATTAAAGTTTATAATTATTACGCGCCGTGCTCTTTTTTAAAGATGGGCCAAGTTTTTAAAAGGGAAGGGTTAATTTTTTTACTGTGTCTGGCTTTTAATTATAGCTCAAAACCAAAACTTGATTTTAAACGTAAATATTAATGCGAAACGCCGGAGTTTAGCCAATTCTTTTATTACTTAAGGTTTAACAATCTCAAAATTGCAATTCTAAATTAATTTAAATTGATTTAATTAAAATTGAAATCGGGAATAATTAACTTACTTAAACTTCGGAATAATCGACTTTAGTCAAAACTTTATTTTATATACAATATTATTCAAAATTGAACTTGAATAAGAATGAGATAAGAAAGATTTTATAGCGATACAAAGGTTTCTATTGTGAAGAGATAAAATCTACTCTCTTTGATAGCGATCTGAAACACGTACGCTTAGTAAATATGAATATACATCAAGTAAATGGCATGTACATTATGGCAAAAGTAATATTATATCATCACTTTCCATTCCAAAAAATAAATATACATTGATGGAAAAGATATACAACTATCATCTTTCCAAAGTCCCAAAAGTACATTATTCGAAGTAAAATAATTCAAGCTTGTTTCAAATGGTTTTGAATTTGTTTGTACGATACTTTGGCGGGGGGGTTCTTACTTTTGGTAATGCACTTCTGTCACTATTATCCAAAAAGGCTGTTTACTTTTGAAGCACCGAAACAAAACATTTCTTTGATATGTCGGAATAGAAACCTTTTAAACTTTCTAAAATCTATTCCATCTTGAAAATGAACGACTACTAGCGAGTAGACGTTAAGAATAACTCCGCCGTTACTTTGTAAACGGTGCAATTTACCACTGAAATTAACTAACCCTTCCGCCTGGAATTATCTTCAACGCGTTCAAGTTCAATAACGAGTAATTTTCACCCCTTTACAATTCGAAATGCGTAATTTAGCCAAATATCTATAGACCTTTTCAGTTAAATTCGTTAGCTATCTCGGTTATCGTACGGGAAATACACTGTAAAAGGTTTGATTCCCAATGCTTATCTTAGAAAAGCGAAATTGCCCATCTTCTCCAAGCTAGACTAAACTTCCGCGCGGACCGTTTGGAAAATCATTTCCATTTGGGCAAATCACGAATTTTTCTACGGTTTAAAGTTAACTACAAAGAAACCCTTTTTTCAGCTCGGCATCGGCATCGGGCGAAAGGGTTTTCCTACTAAACTTTAATCGATATTTGATAGCCCTTACAAACTCTAATGTTCGCGGTGAAACTGCGAATACAGTTAAAGCCTACGAAAACGCATTTTCATCCATTCATTTCTTTAACATTTCTTTATTACGTTATAAAGGCGAACAAATTTGGCAGTACTTCTGGAAACATCTTAACTTTGGAGAGAAAAAACTGTATAATTTTCACCCTATCATCAAACGGACTTATTTGAAAATACCTTTTTTGTTTTTAGTAAGAGGTGCAAATTTGAAAATCACGACCAACTCGCTATATCTTATCATCATGTTTTTATTTTTAAATTTACGGTATTTTTTTGTGTCTCTCCGATTCAAGGCCGTTACTTATTTTTGGGGACATCGTAATTTAAAACTGTACATTGAACTCTAACTTTATTCAAATATTCAAAATTTTTCATTTTGAAATTTGATTGGAATTTTTAGTTGATCAATACTAACTCGAAGGATTTATTTATCTGAGTTATTAAATAAATTAAAAGTTTCGTTAAATCTCTAGAAAGAAGGGAATTAAGTCACGTGATCAAATCATTTAAAACAACACGAGAATTTCATTAAATATTAGCGCGTGAAATATTTAATTGGCCAAAATTAAACATCGATATGAAACTACAAAATTTTAATAATTTCAATTTAAAGCTAATTTTAATTAATAAAATAATCGAGTACACTAATTTAATTAGGATATAAATGAAATGAACTTACCTTAGTTAAATTATCACCGGGGTAAAAAATAATCAATCGCAAAAAACCCAAAAACTCGCGTACTTAAAATGGTTTTTTTTCTGTTTGTTTTGTTAAATTGTAAAGGTAAATATAAACTAAGTTTGGGGTCCGGATATACCAGTAACAGTTTTAAAAGTTTGTGGACAAAATTAATTTCAAACAAAGTCTGTGACTGATTACCGGTAGCGAGTAAGAATCACGTGGAAAATGTTAAGAAAACTCCTGACCGGAGTGCTCGCAATTCCAACTTAAAATGAGCTCTCCACTTTTAGAAATCTCTTCTTCCTTCCTTGGGTGCGACCCTACGACTCCTTCCGAGCAAAGATGGGCCTTCCGCTCTCTTGTGTCCCTCTTCTCTCCTCTCCTCTCCTCTTCCCCCCTACAACCGAGGTGCCCCCCCTTTGAATGAAGGTTTAGGACGAGGGGCTGGCCACTCTTGTAGAAAGATTCAAGTCCAAGATTAGTAAACTAACCAGGTCTATTAGAATAGAAAACAATAGGGATAATTATGTGTTTATAAATATGGATTAATTATTAAAATAAATTAATCTTTATTAATTAATCAGATGAAGGTTTGTGGAAGCGAGCACTCCCTCGATTTTAAGTTCCGAATGATGATCTGGATTTAGTTTCCGATATATATTCGAAAATTTATTTTAAATGTTTTTACTAACCTTTCGTGTTATGTTTTAAATCCTTCTTTAATTATATCCTTTTTTTTGAATTTCTTTCGACCCTCCTAAATTGCTAATATACTAATTAAGAAACCAAAGGATATAATTATAAAATCTAGGAAATATTAAGACGTTAATGAGGATGTTAATTATATTTAAATGCTAATGTTTTTTTTATGATTCTTTAACTTAATACGTAGGTGGGCATTAGCAATATATGCCCTAGAGAATTTTGTAGGTTTTGTGTAAAGCTTTGTTTTTAAGCACTTTATTTAAAACGCGACTTACCTATGGTTGTTAGGTTATTTAAGGTGATGGGATAATTGATAATATCATCGAATTTCTCGTACGACCGATAAAATGGCAACCGAGGCTACGACATCCCCACGCTCTCCGGAAATTTAAAAATAAATTTTTTATCGATAAATAAAATATATGCCTATCTAGAGAAAATTCATAAAATATTACAGTTATAATCTTGATTTTTTTTTTATGTCTGAAATATACACACCGTATCAGAGGTCCATCGCTAGAAGTAAACGCAGTTTCTCAAATAATAGTAGTAACTAAACTCAAATTCCCTTTCGTGAATTCGATACCCGTAGCCATTTTAAAGGGACCGTGAAGATGCCATCGGCGGGCGGTTAAATATTATTTGAAATACGTCACTGGCACCACGTGACAACAAGATATGAAGACTCCACATAGAGTGGGACTGGTCACCTAGTTTTTGTTTTTCGCGAGATGCCAGCGCCAATTCCCGGAAGCGGTGGTTTTCGAAATAAAACTGACTAAGGTTTTTTGAACCACGCCTCTCCTCGGTCACGTGCCTCTGACGTAATTCAAATAATTTTTACCGCCCGCCGATGACTTCTTTACAGTCCCTTTAAGCGATTGAACTGAAATTTTGCCAACTTCGTGTAATGAACTTCTGATGGAGTTCTTATCGCTATAAGAAAAATATTAGAGTGTGCCTCGTAAACATAACAAATATGCAGAAAAAAAACATATATATATTTATAAAAAAATCATCTCATAGCCTATAGATCCGTGGAATATCTTGGAGGGAATTAAAAGAGTATTATTATTGGCAGATTGGCCGTGTCAGGTGACCCGAACCCAACGCGAATTTCCCAAATTTTTTTCAAAACACATTTTTTTATCATCTTTGAACAAAAAAAAAATCATCCAATTGCAAATGGGAATAGTATATGTTTTTGGAAACCAGGCCATAATCTACGAGCTTTTGATGGTATGGTATTGTGACGTCATTTATGAACTGGCGATCTAATTAATCCTGACAACACTGCATGCCGCTATAGAGGGGAGGAACACTTTGTAGCCCCTTTAGTTAAACCAAAAATACAAAACTTTTCAAATTGTAACCTACAATTAAGGCGCAACACTATCTGATACAGGAAATAGTGGCGAAAATAATCCAGTTTTGCGAAATGTAAATATCCCATCCCAGGCACTCACTCAGTCGGCGCAATCACGCGGCCGTCTAATTAACGTAATATAAACACGTTGGTGAAAAGGCCGAGGCTGCAGTCCGCGTCGTAATTGTCTTCAAACCCAAGAAAGAATACCGTAATTTAATTAAGAATTAAAATAGAGGTAAATAAATATAACAATGACATTGAATTGTTACCCCGTTTCATTATAAAACTAAGATAATATTTAAGGAGAACTGTTATAAAACTTCAATTGTTTGTTGAAATTAAGTTTCGTACAATTGGCACCCATGCACCATGCACCATCTCCGGTGATGTCACTTGTCCATTATATAATAAACTCTAGTTTATGATGAGACCGTTACGCCATTTTACAAGAGTCACGTGATCATTTTGAAAGCGGGCAGGATGTCCCGAGGGTGTTTTTCCGGGTGTTTGACCAAATCAAAGCTGATTATAATTGTTTAATTTAAGTTGGCACTGCATTCTTTTCTTTTGGCGTTTCTTCAAACACCGCTCGCTCCTAGACTTCACTTTGAGATAGATTCGTGGAATCTTTTGTATTCCGGACAAAGCCTTATTTATTTAACTAAGACGTTGATATATATCATCTCTGGCTCAATGTTCCCTCCGAGTTTAATTAATATTTAATAGTCTTTCATGGGTTTGCGTGTTTAGAAAGCGTAGCGTGAACTTTCTAGAGTAAAAAATACTCCGTCCGTACAGTAATTTTTCGCCTGGACGACTTGGTTTTGGTTGGACTCCTCATTTTGGCCACTATCCCTTAAACTTGTCAAAAATAGGGGGGATAGATTAGTTTCAGAACTTGGAGTTCAAAATCAAAGGGCTCTGATTTTATACCTAGTTTTATGCGCAATTGCTCGGCATGCGTTTATTATTTGTACTATTACGTAATTAAAACCACTTAAAAAATATCGACAAATGCTGTTTGTTCTTAGACCGTGCGATGCAGTTAAACCCAGCTTGAATTTTAACTCAGTTTCTAGCATTCTACCCTTTGAGCGGCTTGCCCTTAAGTCCCCCTAGAAGGAATTCTAGAAACTCGGAGACTAAGAAACCACTTCGCATAATTTTAATACCGAGCCTATACGTAATGTTACGTAACCTTGTAAGTAAATTGATGTTATTCGGACATTTCACTTTGGGACGTCGCCAGTACAAGAATTCCCCCCTACTGAGTACAACGGGCGAGTGGCGACAATCAAATGGCCATCAGTGTACCGTTTGTTTGTTGTCGGTGTCGCCACAGGGGTTGGGAGGGGGGGGGCTACCTGTATAACAAAGAAAGGATAGAACAAATATCTTATCTTAACCCGCTATCCTTTCCTCAAAGTGGTTAACCCGACAAAACTCTTAAAAACGATATCTTTGGTTCCGGAAATGCATGCACGGATCGCTAGGACAAAGACTCGCGAACCATTCCCTTTTATGTCTTCTTTTTTTAATTTTACACTTGAATGAGAAATAAATTTTAATATACCGTTTTCGGGGCTATATTTAAAACAATGGAATGGAAATATCCATTATAAGGTTAGGAAAACATTTACATAAACTTTGGGGATCTCGTTTAATGTATTTTTAATTTTATTGATATTATTGATATTATTCATTTACTTTGTTCCTCTAAAGTTTTGCCCCAGTTTTTGGATAAATTTCTTATCATAAAACTCCCTAAAATTCAATTAAAGTTGATATTTAATCATTTTTATTTATTATAATTATCAGCAGCAAATTTGAAGCCATATTTTAAACTATTACAACCTCTACTTTAATTGTTACGAATTTGGGAGCGGGTCATAGCCATAGCTATTTTAATAAGCTTATTTCCCTACCCTGATCTAAAAGCAGACGACGATTGTTACGTCACATCTGCAACTTTTTAAGAATTAAGATGGACGCCGCTGTTATGCTGTTATAGTTCGATTTATTTCGTGTTTTTCCTACATTATTTTAACTATTTATAATTAAAGTAAGCTTAATTACTAATAAAATTCAATCTCAGGAATTAGAAAAATAGTTTATTTACGCAATATTACACTTTATTTTACAGATTCAAAGGGATTACCGGCCATAGTTTGGGTTGATGGATATCGCAATATCTGTCGAAATTTAACTGCGTGGACGTTTCCATTCCGTGGATGATGGCGGCGGACTTGCCGTACAAGTACTTCATTTCATTTGACCTGTTGGCGCTCGTAAATACGTGGGACGGAAGGGAACAGTTGCCAGAATGGGACCATGATGCGGCTACGTGAGTACCAATATTTTTTAATACAAAATAACCATTTTGGGGGGTTAATAACGCGAGTGGCATGAGCCAAGGCTTAATAATGTATAATTAATTATGCTAATGTCGGTATTTACAACTTAAATGGTATAATTGGACGAAACGTGCGTTCAAACGTTTCAAAAACCCCCGAAAAACCAGATATAAATATATAACCCTAAAAAGGCTTAGACAGTAGTGCCATCGGTGGTAGGTAATTCAAGCTTAGAATGTAAACATACATACCAGGTTCCATATTAGCTTTAGCGATATCTTCTTTCTTCTTTTTCCTTATTTCTTGTCTGCGAACCTCTAAAAATCATCGTGAGAAAGAAAAGTAATTAAAACCGTCAATGTACATTAATTATTCAGCCACCCTTAACAAAGTATAAAGAACTAACGGAGTTGTTTTCTGTGATATTCCGATTGCTCAAAAAATGCAATTAGTTCTTCAGTTATTTCCATTTCTACTTGTACAACCTCTTCGGAGGAATCTTGGGTGTCCTCGGGGTTTGAGGAGATGAAAGCGTCCTCATTTGAGGTTGAGGTATCTTCAATATTGTAGTTAAGGTTCCCCAATCCAGGCTGATTTTCCATAGACCACTTATTTCGGTGATGTTGATACCAATTGAACGTATTACCGTAGGATTTCCAATATCGGTCGAAGCAGGGTTGATTATACCACGATTTATCCATATCTGTCATCATTTTAACAATTTTAAAATTGAAAATTTGATTTGAAAACAATATACAAAGGCATTGACAGCGCCAAAGGCTTAGCACTAGCAAACGTCGTCTGTACGTTTTGTAGTTTTCAACCTTAAGATGGCGCCATTAGATTAGTAATTAATTAATTAAGCGCCTAGTTGATTAAGATTTTGTAATGAAATTTTTTATTTAATTAGATACGAATTGAATAGGGAAAGAACTGGGGAATAATTAATTAACAATAAAATTACTCGGAATTATTTTAGATTAGTAAGGTATTTTAAAGATAGATGTCGCCACCAATATTATCGACCGGCTATTTTGAATTCAAATTTTGAAAATAAAAGTGAATAATAGAAGGGTAGGGAACTTAAACGATTTAAACTACAGGATTTAATTTTAATTATTGCAATTTGAGACCACTGTTTGAAAATAAACCTAACCTAACCTAACCTAACCAAAAACAATTTGAGCTACTTTGACGGGGGTCTAATCATTTTGATATTTAAAATTCTTAATTAATTTTAAACGAAGAATTTTAACGAATATCATTTTGAACTCGATTGACCTTATAGGCGAGCTTAAAATCCAAAGCGATTACCCCTGTCGTCTGTAGATGTTATTTTTTGTAAATTCATCTGACGTACGCTAATTTCAAATAGTCCCAGACGGTAGAAAATAAAAGTAAGGCTACAACATTTCGACGTAAACACTTATTTACTTTGATACGTTGACAAGGGCGTAAACATTGTCCGTCAAAACACGGTGATGGTCAAAACCAGACTCCTTTTTTTAACTCCTTAACATCCTTAAATAATAGTCCAGCATCGCCATGGTGCCCATTACGTGTAAAGTCAGGCGACGGTTGAGGGAATAGACACTATTCTTATTCTATTATTACCTGAAACTAAATTTCTATAAATTTCTTTGCAAAATGATCGGGTTGGGTTTTTTGGTCAACAGTGATTTTTAGTGTCTATCTCCTCGATTTGAAAATATGATAGGTAATACATACCACTGGTATCAAATTCAAATGGCGTACGATGTTTTACGATATCAAGGTGATTTTTAAAGTGGGAAGGAGGATACGCTCGAATGAAAATAACATTGACTAACATAACAACAACGAGTAAACATACAAATAAAGTTCAAAAAAATCAACAAGATCGCTTTTCACGATAATAGCTAGCCAATATTTTTTTTTCTACATTGGTTGGTATAAAGACGAATTTAAATTATGACGTAAGAAGTTGGTATCTTGAAGGGTGTAAAGATGGGGTCTTTGATAAAAATATGGTTTTGCGAATTCGTGTTTTGTAAACCCTCCCCTCGCCCTCTTTGTCATTTTGTAAATAATAACAACTTAAGTTTAAACGTAGAAACTCTAACGAAAGTATAGAGCTATCTCATTTGTGACGTCATGGGCCGCCATGTTTGATACCGCTTTGGTTCTATGGGCAAATAGCATAGGTGACGTCACACTAAGGCTTCTGAGAGAGAGTTCTATTCCATTGTACGCCCCAGTAATGAGAGATTAAAATTCTAGTATATCAAGGTCATTCTATTTAAAGGCAATTTGTTTCGAAAACTTTGTAGTGTTTTTTGGGCTGAAGGAGTCTGTTTGAACTTACGGAGTTGTTATTTACTTATGACGACGATATTTATAAATGGTTAAACCTAGTAGCGAAGATAAGAGTTAGTTAGTCGTCTATTCGCGAGTAGCCGAATATTTTGTCGGTTCCTTGGTGCCTCGGGGCTGAATATTGCTAGGTACGAATCACAAAAATATGTTGTAAGAGACGTACGTTTTACAATAAAAGGAATACCAGGGTTCGATGAGGTGTTTTTTAAATAGCACCCCCCCCCCTCAACTCCCATCCCCCGAAATAATAATAATAGTGCCATATATTTTATCGACACAGAAATTTTTTGAAATCGGTAATTTTGAGTTTCTAAAGGTCTGACTGACTGACTATGAAAAAAAAAAAGTTTTCAAATTTTGTAAAAACTGGTTATTGGATTCGATGTTCTTTTTAAGTTTGGTGCATTCCGCCCCCCCCCCCCCTCCCGACTACTTACTTTTGCTCTCTCTCTCTCTCTCTCTCTCCTATAGGAAATTACTATGGCCTTGACTATGGGCCCTTTTTTATCCATTAAATAATTTTTTTATTTATTATCATTAACGGCAACTTAAGTTTAACGTTAACCACCCAAAAGTTTAGTGTACATCTCAAAGAGAAGATGGAACCCTACATTTTGTTTCCCAATCCTTCATTTGTTAAGTTAAAAATTAAATGTACCACTCCGTCTGACAAATCAAGTTGCGCGTATGTTTTTCTGTAAAGTAAATTTATAAGAAAAATTGCGTTTCGTTTCTAGTGTCGGTGGTCCAAGCTGACCAACTAAGCGGCGAATGCTAAGCATTTTAGGCCAAAACAAATTGTAAGAAGGCTAAAAAGGGTATATACTTATCTTTGTTACGTTTATTTATGGTTTACAAAATGGGAATACTTTTTTTGATTTTCGCAAATGGGTATAACTTTTTAAGTTTCACCGTACCTTTAAAGGTATCCAGGGTTACGTAATGACTTCCAAGTTAAGTTGTCGCCGGTTCATAGTGTATCGTGAAGGTACTATTAGGAATTCTTATAG
Organism: Phalangium opilio; assembly: GCF_054372755.1. Classification (NCBI taxonomy): domain Eukaryota; kingdom Metazoa; phylum Arthropoda; class Arachnida; order Opiliones; family Phalangiidae; genus Phalangium; species Phalangium opilio. The sequence goes on along the minus strand of NW_028324187.1, from coordinate 10,366,557 downwards.
TCTAGCGACCCGTCTAACGTCTCTGATCAATCCCACATATGAAGAAGGGGTGGGTCGAATACGTTTCTTCTTTCTTTTTTTGGCCAGTCAGGCCTGTGCTGGTGGTGCCGTGGTGGTGGTGGTGGTAGGAGACCAGATAAGGGGGTCCTCCAAGGGATGCGGAGAGAGAAAGGATGCTCTCTACTAAAACGAGAGCTTCAACACTCCCGAGTTTTAGAGAAGCCCCTAGCGGCGAAAGGACACGGCTGCCATTTTTCAAGATGGCCGTCGAATCTTTAATCTTTCTTGGCGCGTACTCGGGGTTCAAACAAACTTGGAAAAATCAGGGAAATAAATAGTTGACAAAAATCTCAGGGAAAATTCAGGGAACTTTGCGTCAAAGAGGGACCGAGTAATTAAGCAAAATGTTCATAAACATACCCCCTCCATAGGATTAACATTACACTATACTTTGGAGGCTCGTAACTCTGGTTCTACTAGAGATACGGGGATGTCCTTTGAGTATGTTATAGTCCTATTTGCTCGCTCCCCCCTCCTTGGTTAACATTTGCGCCATATGATACCCCATATAGGGGAAAACGTGGAAAACTCAGGGAAGTATATGGGGAAAAACCTCATGGAAATCTCAGGGAAATTTGTTTTCCAAAAGTTGTATGAACCCTGTACTACTAAGATATCGTCACTACAAAGTTTCTGGTAAAGCGGAGTGTTTTACACGCTCTTCTGAAAGTGTTGAACCCCTCGATTATACAACTCTCGACTATAATAAAAGAAGGGTGTATTTTAGTGGGGGGAGATACCAGTGGCTATTTTAGCCCCCCCCCTCAACAGTCTTCTGACGTCACGTACCTATAATCAAAAATTTTAGCTACTTTTATTTCTTTTTTAATATTTGGGGGAATCACGTGGTTGGTGGCTTGGGGGGGGGGCGGGTTTTATTTTTGAAAGGTTGAAGCCAGTTTTGGTTAGATGGAACCACTTTCTAGGGATGCGAAGTTAACTTGAAAGAAATTTTAAAACTAGTTAAGGTTCGGGGGTACTGTGGTCGTGTGTTTTCTAGGTTACTACTACTACTACTACTACTACGATGTATAAACACGTGGTTATTTATGCCTATATTTAATTATTTTTATGGGATAAAGAGGGATAAGGTATAGTTTTGGGTCCCTAATATAGAAAAGCGTCTCTACCTGGAATTATCAAAAGTTACTTTTAATTGTCATTAAAGTCCAACATTGAATTCGTATTGGTTCGGTATTTATAGTACGTGGTAGCTCTAGCCTGAACTGATCTTGGTTCATGAATCATGTTTGTAGCCATTTTTAAGCGTAAATTTCCGTCTCGTTAAATAATTATATCTTAAATTACGCGTAAATTTGAGCATGCAGAAAGAGAATTTAAATTTAGTCCACTTCGAAAAATTAAGCAAAAATTTTTTGAAATTAAAAATCTTTTGTCATCAAATTTTAATTCAAACACAAGCAATTTTAATTCAAACAATTCTGACTTTTCAAAATGACTTAACGATGAGCCCTAGCTATACTTAAATTAAACATTCGGATACTCAAGCGATTCTTGACCCTTACAACTCTTTTTGACAAAGACCAGTAATTTTGAAATAAGAAAAAAAAGAAATGAATGATACGTAATTTTTCGCCATAAACTTATTTGTTTCTGTAATGAGCTAGTATCGTGGTTATAACATTATCATTATAAATCGATTGTGAAATGAGAAAGAATCCTCTCCCAAATGTGTACGTATGTACACGGACCCCCGTATTTGCGGGAAATCTGAATTATAACCCGCGCGTCAAATGATTCAAAGCCTTTTCCTGTACAGGGTGTTTCGGATACCTTAATCTTGTCTTGCTATTAAATGGATACCAGTGTGGTAATTACTTCTTATTGTTAGTGGCCCATCAATCTTTGGGAGCCCGTATCTCCCAGGGTTCGTACACTACCTAGAAATCCTGTAAAACCTGGAAAAGTCAGGGAAATTGAAAATGGACTTGAAAGGTCAGGGAATTTCATTCCAAAAACTTGTACGAACCCTATCTCCGTAACTTAATGAACTGCGTGTAGACCCCGCGTGTTCTCTGCAGGTTGCACACCCCTTCCAAGTGACTGGGTTTGAACTGAGAAGGCGGGCCAAACACCCTGTATGTCTTTGGTAATATTGGGAATTATAATCTTATTATAATATAATTTTTATCTGGAACGTATAAAAATTGCTCGTTCTTAAGGCATCTAGTTGGACGCGGGGAACTCTGGCCGCGTGTACATCGGCAATTTGTCCAATATTTCGGGACAGGGAAATTTCGCCGTCGGCCGTTGACAAATTACTCCCATGACTCTAGAAATATATATAAAAAGTAGTCCTCCAGCGTATAGCTACCATTTCGAAGTCAACCCGAAATAGATTAAGTTTCGAAGTGATTTAATTGAAAACCCTTAATCCTAAAACGATATTATAACTAAGAATATTTTCAATTAGTTTGAGTCCAAATTCTGATTTTTTTTTTCTTCCATCTTCAGATTATTTTTGTGTGGAATTGACCGCACAAAGATCAAGGTATTGTTATGGAATTATTTTCTTTCAAAATTTCCAAACTTGCCCCCATAAATTCTCTTTTATTAATTGCTATTCATTGTCGGGATGAAAAACGTAATTACTAACTTCTAATTCTAATTTACTTTTGTCTCTGTGTGATTCGGCTGAACTGTAGGTATACAGGTAGGCCCGGTATATACGGAGCGCGGTATCATTTCCCCGTAAAATTAGCGAAGGGACCTTGGAAAGTCTGTAGCTCCGCGTGGTAATTATTATTAGCTATACTCATCGATAAAAGTTGCGGAGCCAACCGTAACCGGTAGCCAGAAAAATCCGCGTGCCTCTATACACCCCGCCCGCCTAACACTATACCTCCTCATTACCATTAAATCCGACTAATAAACTTCTTCAATTATGTCTGTCTTATACCAGAAGTAAGATAACGGACTAGAAGTATCGAGCTAACCCCAAATTTAATATTCCAACGGTTGGCCCTCTGGTAGCGGTTTCTGAGTTTTCCCTCTCCTCTTTGGTGAGACGCTCTCGGTCTCGGGTGGAGGCGGTAGACGGGGGCCGAACTAGATTCAAGCAGCACCCGCTTCGTCCGTGTACACCCCCGGCTTTAGCTTCAGGGGAACGGAACGGGGGTAGGAAATGTTTTTGGAACTCGACCAATTTTTTTCTCTCTAGAAAAAAATCTTCTCAAATTTGTTCACTAGTGCCTGCAGGATCTATTAGTACCAATGCTAAAGCTCTTTACTTCTAGTCACTTATCTTACTTCTGCTTATACGTATCTGTGGACTGTCTCTCCTTTACTCTCGTCTGGTCCATCGGGGACTACTTGAATTTTGGGTGCTTCGTGTATTCGCTAAGATTCTGGCCCATAACCCGCGCGCCAAGAGAGAAAAAAGACCATTATTTTTTTAGAATCATTTTTTGACTCACGAGATTATTATATTTTCGAGTCTAATGGTTTTTTCGAGGCTTTTTAAGATGCTCTTTGCGATCTGTAAAATTTTATAAGATCAACTATCTTAATTTTCTAAGGGGATGCTATGCTACTAAAGCAGCAATTTTTTTTATTTCTCAGTCTAGGCCTTAATCATCATTTCAAAAAATTCCGAGGGACTAATCACTATTTCTCCATTTTTCTCATATATATTTGCCCCTCGATTATTGCCCGAAAGATTTGTCCAATCACGCTTTTTGAGAAAACCAAACCCGGGTTGAATTCCTGTTGAAGTACAATCCAATCCAGGTGTTTCGTTTATTAATTACTCGAGTTCTGATTGTTGTGTAACATCAACAGGGTTCATACAAACCTGGAAAACCTGGAAAAATCAGGGAATAAATAGTTGACAAATACCTCAGGGAAATTTGCGTCAAACAGGGGCCGAGTAATTAAGCAAAATGTTCATAAGCATCCCCCTCCATAGGATTAACATTACACTATACTTTGGAGGCTCGTAACTCTGGTTATATTAGAGATACGGGGATGTCCTTTGTTTATGTAATAGTCATATTTGCCCCCCCCCTCCTGGGTTAACATTTGCACCATAGGATACTCCATATACGGGGATGAAAAACCTGGAAAACTCGGGGAAGTATGTGGGGGAAAAACCTCATGGAAATTTGTTTTCCAAAAGTTGTATGAACTCTGCCCAAGTATTTAGTATCGTTGGAAAGGGGACAAATTGGACTACAACCCAAGGGGATAAATGGTCAGGAAATTGTCTTAAAAGTTCAACCAATTTAAGGGTCAACCTAAAATTTTAATTGACCAGCAAAGGGATTAGTTGATATATTTTTTACAGCTTCACAAATCCCTTAAAAGATGCCAACTAATTATTGATTAAAATAAAATATTTAACATTTTAAAAATAATGACCAGGCTTTGTTTTAAAGGGTTACAGTGCTTAATAGCGCGCTGGGCCGGCCTGGGTATATAAAAGTGTTCTTATACACTAAAAAGGCTTGTTTAAACGTTAGACGAGTTTAAATGTTCAGTGACTAATGCTTTTAAGTGTACGTGTAAGACTGGTAGCGACTACATGCCTAAGAAGCTAATTGCCGCCGTCGTCCTATAACTCTGCTGTACCGCGCATTTTTTAGCATAAACCATTAAAGAAAGAGAGAGAGATTTTGGTGGGGGGGGGGGTTGCAATGAAAAAAGAGCCGAGGACTCCTCCTTTGATTCCCCCCCCCCCCCCAATTTTTTCTGACCATGAAAATGATCCCCTTATGCTCCGAACAGAAAAGATACCCGAAAGAAATTCAAGCATCATTAATATTTTTTTATTCTCTACCATCGCTCATATTTTTATGGCTAACCACTAACTGGGTTATACCTGACGATATTCGAGTCTGTCTGTCTTTATCTTAACCATTTAGGGACTACTTGATCGTCTATACGTTAATTCCCATGGGAGATTTTAATTTTTAAATTACCCCATAGGATATCTTCCATTTGTTACCCCATACGATTTCAATCGCTTTCCTTGGAATTTCAAAGACAACTCTGTGTAGTGCAGGGTTCATAGAAACCTGGAAAACGTAGGGAAATAAATAGTTGACAAAAACCTCAGGGAAAACTCAGGGAAATTTCGAATTTTTAGTAAAATTCAGGGAAATCAGGGAAATTTGCGTTAAACAGGGGCCGGGTAATTAAGCAAAATGTTCATAAACATACTCCCCTCCTTAGGATTAACATTACACTATACTTTAGAGGCTCATAACTCTGGTTATATTAGAGATACGGGGATGTCCTTTGATTATGTAATAGTAATATTTGCCCCCCCCCCTCCTTGGTTAATGTTTGCCCCCCCCCTCCTTGGTTAACATTTGCTCCATATAGGGGGAAAACCTGGAAATCTCAGGGAAATTTGTTGTTTTCCAAAAGTTGTATGAACCCTGTTAGTAACAACTTTAATAATTTAGCCACTTTTAGTTTTAAGAAAATATATAATTTAGGTATAAAAGTTCCTAATTTCTTTTATATTGTTGGCTTAATATTTTTCTTCGGAATTGAAACTTGATTAATGTAATTATCTTCATATTTTTTATTGCCAACGACACGAAATAATGTCAAGGTTTTTATTTTTACGTTCATATTTTTTTTTTTTTTTAACTATCTTCGCCGGCAAATTTTCTTTTTTTTTTTTTTTACTATCTATGGGATACATTTTTTTAAATGATCATGCACGTTGAAGTTCAAACAATAAGCGTATTGTATTAGGCCTAGCTCACCGTATAGTTAATTATTATTAACTTAAAAAAACTACCCTGGGATCGGAAAATAATTATTTAACGTTTTTCCTATTAAGTTCAGACTTGAAAATATTTTATTTATTTTATTTTCTAAAAGACGTTTTTTTTTACGTTTCTTATTGACTCATTGTAAGGTTGTAAATCAATTTAATTTAAATTTTGACTGGTAATTAGAGGAACTGGGTCAAAAAAAGTAGATTGTCAATTAATATTCTTCATGGTTTCTTTTTTACATGGATAATTTGGTTAAATTTTCGAAGTTTATTTCCAAACTTGACGAGATGATATGATAGCTTAATTAATTTTAATAATTGTGATTTAAATATCGTTGGAGCTTAAATTCGTAAGGAAAACGTATTAGTTAGACGTAAATATTTTTCACCCAAATTTCAAAATTTTAAAAATATAAAAAAATATACTTTTTTGACGTGTAGTATATTTCCTAGATAAACTAAATTTGACAGGTTTGAATCAAGGATATATCTAGAAATTCGGTTTTTTCTTCGAGGGGGGGGGGTAATAATTCCTATTCACTATTATGAATTTACATAATTATCCCCTGAATGTGGATCTTGAAACTTAATTACGCTGAACTTTCACCTTGAAAACAAATCTGGAAATATTTAAAAAATTTTAAAGCAAGGTCGTAGTGGTCAAGGAATTTGAAAAATTCAGTACTGACCATGTGATTGGTCAAACTAATTTCCATTACCATTCATTAGACAATGGAGAATATTCACATCAACATCATTCAATAGGAAGTGTTACCTAGAAATTTTATCCCCTCCATATTTTTTTTTCGTGATTTAGGTGCAAGTTTTCGTAATTGGAGCCGACAAGTTTTGGGTATTTTTTTGAGTGATTATAACGCCACTGAATATACACCCACCACTAAAAGGTGTTTTTACCTATCCCCCCTCCCTCCCCTCCCTCCCTGTACCATTCTTAAGTGGGGGCGCATGCGCCGAGCTAGTACGAAGCTTAGATATAATTAAGGCGTTATATTAGCTTTTGGTTTATATAGTTTTAAAAACACGTCAGAAAATTAAGTGAAAGAAAGAATGAAAAAAAAAAAAAAGATTTAAAGGTTTAACCCATTGAGAAAATTAAAACTGCGAAGAGAGATAAGATTAATTACATATTTTCTTTAACTGACACTTAGCTGGAGAAATGGGTGCCGTGTGCTTTATAACGGTACTAATACTTTTTCAAAATCTAGCCCGTTATTTCGAAATTTTGAAAAACATTGAAAGTATATTTATTGAAATATTACAGAGTTTTCTTTTATTTTAAAGTTTTCATTACCTAGAACTCTAATTCCCACACTATTACCACTATTACCACTTCAGGCTTAATCATGGTTGATTTTGCCCCCCAACCAAAATATCAGAAATTCTTTCTTAATTAAAACTAATTTTGGCGTCGTTTAATTAAATTAACCGTGATTAATATTAATTGTTTTACCCCAAATTCCCGCGCACACTTCATTTTTAAGTACAGGCATTTTTTGACGGGGTTTGATCTCCTAAATCGTGTAAACTTGTAATAACCTCTCTTCAAATGTCAAATTTGAAATTCCCTCCAAAAAAATAAAGAGAAGAGAGAAAGTCGGTGTTCGTTTATGGATCCCGGAACGTAACCTTAACCGGCATATCGGGGGATCCTCTAAAAAAATGGCAGTCAGGGTAACCATTTACCCGGGCGTTGAAGTTGGCGCATGGTTCCATCGTCGCTTCAACGCCTCTCGCTGTTGGGGACCAACTACGTTTCCCCGAGTCACTCAAAGACCTAACCTAAGACAAGACTGTCTCGTATATACCCCAAACCGGTTACGCACCCGCCAAATGAGCCGATGATGGACCATTTCAATACGAACAGGGAGATTTAATCCTGCCTGACTTTGGTGGTGGAGTCCACCTAGACGCGGATCCCGTACCTTTTACACGCTTAACGTCAAAAAAATTGCTCCTTTTGTAACTGGACCAGCGCGTGCCGACAACTAAATAATTGGAAAATTAAATCTAGGCTATAGGCATCGCGCGGCGGAGGGATTTCCATTGATATATTCGTATTAATATCTTTTCCCGACTCGATCGCTTCTAAATTTTGTACATTTTAGGAAAGGTCAAAGTTGAACCTGGCACGGACTGAGGTTCGGGACGGAGTGTTTCTGATAGGGTGACCCTTTAATTGAATTGGTTTTCTGACGTTTTGAAATTTAACTGGAACTCTCCTTTTCAAACTAACTTAATTTGAGCAAAACCAGTAATTTGTTTAAAAGTAGGCCAAAAATATCACTCTTAAAACCCGTACCGTATTCCAGTTTATTTTTAAGTAAACACTTGAATTCAATTTTCTGGTTATATTTAGAATTTTACTTTAGTTATTTTTAGAATAATAATAAGGCTTTCTTGTCCTGAATATTAATTCTTTTCTCCGGGGCCGTAACTCACTTTGACCCCTAGTCGCGCGAAACGACCTTTGAACATAATTTGACCCTTTTTCTAACACTTAAAACTCAGCGGGAATAGCTAGCTGCTTTTTTAAAATTAATTATATTTTGAAAAGTATAATAAATTTAGGTCATATATATAGAAAAGTTTTATAATATATCACCACGAACTACGGTAATGATAGATTTATACCTTTCTCTAAAATGTAATCTTCTAGTAAGTGTAATCAATTTAAAACATACTCTTTACCTCATTCGACTAGCTCAATAACCAGTAAAACTTAGCGAGAGACAAAACTTCCTTAGAACAAGGTATCCCACTGTGATACATACCTATAGCTACAAATATTATATATTATATATTTTTACTTATTTTTTTTTTTAATTTTAAACTTTTAAATTTTTGGGGCTTTGAAACGTTAACTATAATTTCTTGATTTACGCTTAAAGGCAATTTTATTAAATGTTGAAGTTAATACTTTGGTCCAATTACCAATTGAATAACTAAACTTAATTTCGTTTTGTCACGAAATTTAAGCGGTAACAGCGTGGGTTAGGTAATTTGGTATTGCCTCTGAACCACGGAGAAATGCTGCAAATTTAATTAGCATTGGTAATTTCGTATTGGTAATTTTCCTATAATAGCGTGAAATTGAGTTCGGGTTCACAACCTTTCAGTGTTAGTGGTCAATTTAGTGAACACAATTCTTTTGATCAGCATATTTAAGCCTATATTTTAAAGTAGGCAAACTATATGGCTCGAAGCACCTGTCTTTATGAGGCTATGAAGATGGACGTCTTTGAGTTCGGGTTCACAACCTTTTAGTGTTATTGGTCAATTTAGTGAACACAATTCTTTTGATCAGCATACGTATAAGCCTATATTTTAAAGTAGGCAAACTATATGGCTCGAGCGTCTGTCTTTATGAGGCTATAAAGATGGACGTCTTTGAGTTCGGGTTCACAACTTTGAATATCCTATACCCTTTCAACTTGCACGATTACGCCTATTTTTTTAACTTAGGAAAACTATATGGCTCGAAGCGCCTGTCTTTATGAGGCTATAAAGATGGACGTCTTTGAGTTCGGGTTCACAACCTTGCAGTGTTAGTGGTCAATTTAGTGAACACAATTCTTTTGATCAGCATATGTATAAGCCTATATTTTAAAGTAGGCAAACTATATGGCTCGAAGCGCCTGTCTTTATGAGGTTATGAAGATGGGCGTCTTTGGGTTCGGGTTCACAACCTTGTATAGTGTTAGTGGTCAATTTAGTGAACACAATTCTTTTTGACCAGCATACGTGTAAGCCTATATTTTAAACTAGGCAAACTATATGGCTCGAGCGTCTGTCTTTATGAGGTTATGAATATGGGCGTTGCTGAATTAGTGTAATTAAATTAAGTAATTTTTAAACGCAATTTAGTGCGCGTTAAAAAGTTGTATGGGCAAAATTTGAAAAAGTCAATTTTGAAAAAAAAAAATTGGAAATTACAGACCTCGAATAACTAAACCATTCTGCTATAATATAGGCAAAACGGGTTTATAAAAACGTAAATTTTATTTTTTAAAGTTTTAACTTTTAGAACCGGTGTTGTTATAGTAAAGATAAAGAAAAAATATTAAAAATTATAGTTTTTGAGCTTTAACAATTTTTAGTTTTTTTTTGGTACCAGTTTTTTTAGGGAAAACGTATAGATGACAAGATCTCGGGGTCAGTGGGACAATTTGTACCTTTAGTTTTAGTTAGTTGAATAAATATATGTCTACCTTACTGCCCACACACACAGGAGGAGAGAGAGAAAATATCCCACTAAATATTATACGAACCTAGATTTAAATATTTGGCAAACGTTTAAATTCGTTTTTAAGGAAGTTTCGTGGAATCGCGTGTGCTAGCTACTACGAGTTTTTCTTGACACTTTCTTCGTTTAAATTTTTCCCGTTAATTTTCATGTATATATTTTTTTATTTATTCCCAAACTAGTTTTTCTCAATTATTTTTCGACACCGTTGTAGCGCAATTGTAGGTCGGAAGAGGCGGATTTTAAATTTTGTTTACGCTTTTTTGTTTATGGGGTTTAACTCTGTAATTATTCGAGGCTTTTTGAGCAATTACCTCCAATAAATCGCGCTCTCGAAGCAATGGTAATTCGAGTTAATTCAGTTCGGTGCAAGTAACATTACCCAGTCGGTTTTTCACACTGAACGCACCCAATAAATGACCCCTAAACATTAAAATGTAACGTATTCCAGTATTGGTGAATTTCAGAAATCGCCTATTCCAAAACAGACGGAAAACTTTGCTAGTTTCTATTCAAAATAAATAGATTAGGTTATGTTTATGGTGAGCGAAATTTAAATCGGATCGAGTCATTATCGTGAAATCACGATTATAGTCAGATTGGGAAAGGAAAATCGGGTCTCGTTTAAATCCAAGGTAAACGACGGAGTTTCTAAACATTTAAACCACTAGATCACGATTTTACTCGATATTTAAAAAAAAAATAAATAAAATAATAATAAAAAAGTTAATTCGTAAGCTTTTAAATTGCTCGCATTTTGGCAGCGCATTGAAATTTTCAATTGAATTCTTTCAACTTACCTCGTTATAAAATAATTAATCGATTCGGTTGGGGGGGAATAATTATAAGGGGGGGGAAACGCAAACTAATTTTAATGACTTAATTTGAAACGTGTGTGTGTCTAGAATGCCTTCGCCGCGATGTTTTTCAATCAAAATGTGAAAAGTCACGTGTTAAAAACCAAACCCAAACATTTTTGTTACCTCTTTTTTGGCCGCCATTTTTCAAGATGGCCGTGAAAGAATACCAGCTTCCTATAGCTAATGTGGTGTGGTTTGGGCTGGGCCTTCAGGACTTAAACTTAATTCCACCTCCACAGGTTTTGTTAATAGGTTTGGGTTGCTACTATCCCTTTAAAAAAAAATAATGTTTTAGTTTAAACATTTTCCGACATAGATTAGAGCAATTAAATTTCTGTCACGTTAATATTATAACCTTTTGAACCCCAGATAGAGAATGTTGGCATAGTTTCGCATAGGCACGTGGGTCGTTATATACAGAGAAATATTTCTAGCCCCAGTTAAATAAAAATTTATATTTTTCGTAAGCTAAAGTTTCCGCTTCCGGAAATAAGTAAAGGCGAGTTAAGTTAATATAACACAACATGGGAGTTTTGGCTTGGCCCGTTCCCTTCGTTAATCATTTGTCACTCAGTAACGCCCCCTAACGTGAAATTTCCGAAAGAAATTGCCTTGGAAACCTGAAATCTCATTTTTAAAAGCTGTTTATTTAAAAACAGTTAACCCTCTATGCTTTCCCACGTAATGCGACTGCGATTTAAAATTAATTGTCGAGCTTTAACGTGGTTTTATTTTTGTATTTTGGGAAAATAGTCAAAACTAGCGAAATCAGGGTTCATACTAACCGGGAAAACCTGGAAAAATCAGGGAAATAAATAGTTGACAAAAACCTCAAGGAAAATTCAGGGGAATTTAGAATTTTTACTAAAATTCAGGGAAATTTGCGTCAGTGGCCGAGTAATTAAGCAAAATGTTCATAAACATACCCCCCTCCATAGGATTAACATTACACTAAACTTTGGAGGCTCATAACTCTGGTTCTATTAGAGATACGGGGATGTCCTTTGAGTATGTTATAGTCCTTTTTGCTGCCCCCCCCCTCCTCCTTCGTTAACATATACGGTGGGAAAAACCTGGAAATCTCAGGGAAATTTGTTTTCCAAAAGATGTATGAACCCTGGAAATATATAAGTTGTTGTTCTGTAAAGATTGGGGGAACTTCATTTTGAGTCGAAAATATTCTATGAAAAATTTTAATTTAAGTAAGAAATTTAAAGATGATTTCTAATTTAAGGGGCCATCCCTAAAACACGCCTTTGAGCAAAATGTTATTTATAATATTTTCGACTAGAAATCGGTATATAGCTCCTTTTATTTTGTTATATAACATACTGTTTTAATTTGTGGGGGGCTTTTTGATAATAAGATAAAGGTGTATATAAATATACATTTTGTTTCAATATTATTTTTAAGTTTTCAAGGCTAATTTTTAATTCGTTAAAAAATGTTGTAGGATCTTGGCAGCAGTTATAGGCAACTGCGCTTAGGGTGATTTGATATTATCTTAAGTTGTTTCGTGATTAGTAATTTCGAGTTAGGGCGTGTCTACGTAACGGGAGCATGCGCTATATGGTTTAATATAATTTTAATATTTATATATAATAAAGTTGCGCGAAATTTAGCTGTGGCTTTTGAATCGAAATAGTACATCGGATGTCCGTATCACGTTTGTATAGTTTTAGCTGTTAAAGTTTTCTATTCATTGAGATTTTTTTTGCTCTCTCTGGGAAAATATTAATGGGTTTTTCGTTTCAAACATTTTTTTGTCTTTTGTAAAAATGTCGATTTATATACGTAACGATTTTGCCTTCGGGCTTTTTACTCGTGCCTTAATCCACGCCTCATCTTTAAGTAATCATTTTTCGCGGTGATTTTTTGAGGTTTAATTACTTTTCGGTAGTTTAGCCAACACTTACTTTTCCAAGATAAATTTTTTTGTTTTGAATTTTAAGAAAAACACGTTTTTTCAAGGGAAAATTCGCTAAAATTGTAACTTTTATTACTTCTAACGAATAGATTTCTGATTGGATTAAGTTTAATTTACATTGTTTATTAAGGGTACTATTGTAGAATTTCCCGCCATTCGAAGGTTCCAATACCTTCCGATACTGATATTTTGGGCGCTATAGTATAGACGTTTTACCAGAACCTCTGTTAGAACTGATCCAAACCAAACTTTAAAACCAATTTTGCAATGAATTAGAGGCAAATAAAGATTGAAGAAACTGAACTGAAAACGTTGAAATGAATTAAATCTAATTTTACGTGGGGGGGGGGCAGAGAAAGGTTCGTTAAGACGCGGGAAATTCTACGAGTTGGACCACCTCGATTTTCCATTTTATTCAAATGACTTTTGAAAGTTTTTCTTAACTCCCTCCCCCCTTCTCCGGGTAAAGTATTTTTTATTTATTGTTCGACGCAGTTATTACCCCTTGTATTTCTCCTTTTTTTTTTTCGTTACTGTCGGAACCGTTTTTGAGAGTTTTTTAAACCCATTTCCTGATCTATTTCTATATCAAGTGCGCAGGTTCGAAAGATGCATTTCTCCTCCATTAGAGAAACTGCAGCGTTCAAGCATGGCTCGCAAAATGCCTTTTTTCCAACTGAGGAATTTGCCCAACGGGAATTAGATAGCTAGCCACGCGGCCAATAAAGAAGAAAAAACTACTTTTCTTAAAAGTATATCTTTTCTTCATCCACCGTATACTATGGCTTTTGTTTAATTTTTTTTATACACTGTTATATTAACTTCTTAATTTTCATCCCGTTGGCTATGAGAGATAGGAACGCTTACAATGTAGTTAATAATTAGATTTTATCATTGAGGGATTCTAAGCTCCTGAATTAATTAGTTTATATTTAAATATGTAGTAAAATATTGTAATACAATTCTGACAAATACAGTCTATACGAGAGAGGTATAGTATACATCTCCGTTGATTTTTAGAATGGCGTTTTTGAAATTGATAACTCTTCGGTTTAGAGAAACTAGTTACCCGGTTTTAAAGAAAGAAAGAAAGAAAAACACCAAATGGTTTTCTGGAGTAATCTGTTAGAGAAAAACCGATTTTTTTCTCCTATTTTTAAAATAATGGCACTCTTCCGGAGGTCTCGCAAATCCTATAAGCTTTTCTTTACTCCCCATATTTGTCTTTGCCCGTCTCGACCTCATCTTCATGTTCAAACTAAAGTTAAATTTAGTCGCGGAAAACTTTAGTAATATTAAGGCTCTAGACTATAGAATATTTATTTCAAAGAGTGTAGCATAATATAAATAATACAAAAAAACGTGGATTTTAATATTTCAAATCTATTTACAAGCCTCCAAAAGTAAGTTTGAATCAATTGAGAAAATAGGTTTACTTGTGGTTGTTATATTGCTTTTGAGGATTTCGCTTGTCCGCCCGCGCAAGTACCTTACCGCGCAACCTTGCCTCGAATCTCCGTGTTCCTCTCAAAGTACAATCAATGTATGGCGGAATTGAAAGTCGTTGACCGTTAATTAGTTTACGTAAACAGAAGCCCGGCTCATCCCGGGGCCAAATTCGCCAATGATTTCTCCGCCTCATATAAGAGAACTTAAGATATTGAAAGAGAGATACACTTTCTTCAATGAAATCCCCGCGGTTTTAAGTACGCGTGCGCGGCCCCGCTACCGGCCTTCCCAAAAGTTCGCGCTAATAACGCGACATGTATACTACTATACGGGAAAAAAGCCCAAAGGGTTTTTTTTTAATTCCAAAAAGGAACTTCTTTATTTCATTGTTTGTTATATCGTGTGAACGTCAACTTTTAATAATGCTTTGAAAGTACGCGCTGTTTGTAGAAATTAATAACGTTTAAAGCCCATCGCATCGCGTAACGAGTATTAATTTAGACAAATTAAATACGCCAGCATTTCTATACATGTATGACTAGCTTTAACCCGAGCGAGGGGAACGTTGCTCTGGGCACTATACGCTATACGGGGTATGTCTGTAGCCAATGGGCATATCTCGCTGTTTGTTAATTGCGTTTTGCTAATTGGAAAATTAGGTTTTAAGCTTAGTTGAACGCGGTTTAGCTTAGGTATATACGCCAGTCTCCGGAATTACGGTATCGGACGTGAACTTTAACAAATGACGATAATCGTTGTAATATGAAACCCGGAATTTTGAGGTTTACCGTTTGGATTGAAACGGTTTTAATTAAAATTAAAATTTTAATAAAAGTTCCACGCGGAGTTCTTTGAACTTTCGCGAATCTGATTCAAACCTCAACGCGATTGTCTCGCGAAGGGGATAATAGCGCCGGCGCAGTTCGTAAAACACATCCTTCGATGTATATACCCTTCCAAATTTAAAGTACGCGAAGCAAATCTTTGACCACTATGCCTAGGCCCTTGGTTTTACCGGAATCAAATCCAAGGGAATTTGTCAGTATATAAATAAATGAATAAATAAATAAATAAAAATGAATTTGATACTCTCGAGTCGAGCCTTACTGAAGTTATTAATCTATTGATAGACAAAGCGGGAACCGAGAGACGTTGCGTTACTTTACTTCTCGGGAGTATTTTACTAACTTCTGATACTTTATATTGTCGGGTTATTTTCGCTGGCAAAGTCGGAAAATTTTCGTGTTTGAAGAGTACTTGTCATATCATAAATTTTCGCCGTTGTTGTACAATCTGCGAGAGAGAGAACCCTGCACTTTTATGAATTCGCTACGAAACATTACTTTCCAGTATTACGCCACCATTTTGTTTTTTCTTCCTAATTTTTAAAGAAGCGGCACTTTCGCGTCTCTTTTAAAGTTTATAATAAAGTCTTCAAACGTCCAAAATGCGCTAAAAGAGTGTGTGTGAAACGCTTTAAAGTCAGACTCTAGTTTTCAATGTAAGGGAAAAAACACCCGAGATCGTGCGATGGAACAGTCAATAAAAGTTATTCGAATATTTCATTGTTCCTTTAAAGCGAATGTCGGCTCTGTTGGCGTCCCTAACATTCTGCGGCTAATCTTAATTCTACGCACCAATCGAGGGCGGAACTAAAACTGACCTTCGCGAATCGCTAAGCTTAGCGGGCCAGTCAACTCCACCCGTCGACTATGGGAGCATCTAGCGGCGTTTGCCTAAAGTATAACAGGGTTCGTACAAACCTGGAAAACAGGGAAAACCTGGAAAAATTAGGGAAATAAATAGTTGACAAAAACCTCAGGGGAAAATTCAGGGAAATTTTGAATTTTTAGTAAAATTCAGGGAAATCAGGGAAATTTGCGTCAAACAGTGGCCGAGTAATTAAGCAAAATGTTCGTGAACATCCTCTGCATAGGATTAACATTACACTAAACTTTGGAGGCTCGTAACTCTGGTTATATTAGAGATACGGGGATGTCCTTTGATTATGTACATTTGCTCCATAGGATACTCCATATACGGGAAAAACCTGGAAATCTCAGGGAAATTTGTTTTCCAAAAGTTGTATGAACCCTGTATAAACCGCGCCAACCGAGCCTCGCTTTAAAGGAATATTGAAAGTGAATGTTTATTTTCTTAGTAGAGGTGTAAAGTCGAAACGTCTTTCTCGGAACATCCCCTTCAATTTACAGACTAAACAAACAAACATTTAAGGCGCGTGGTCTTTAAAAGTGATATATTCATTTAGCGATTGGATCTCTAATATATATATATATTGGCCTTATAGGCTGCTGCCCGAGGGGGATGACCACCGCTTCACTTCGCCCCAGGGGGTGGAAATATCCTTCAAAAGTTGTACATGGAAGCATCGCGCCATATTTTTAAAGGCCAGACTTTAATTAAAACCTATCTCGAGTCCCGGGTTAAAAAAGTTTCCATTTAAAAAATATGACAATCAGCCTTAGGTACTGGTTTCAATTCAAACTCGAAAAATACTTTTAAACGTGATAGAAACTCCAAACAAGCTTTGTAATACTGTATCTGTTTTAAACGAGTGAATTCGTACAAATTATCCAATGAATATTGAACCGCGTATATTGGTGGGCTACGCTGAGATTTTCTTGGATTAATTTCTAAGTTAATAATAAATAATTGGTGGCGCGTAAGTATGACGGTAGTAGAGCGACCCCTAGTCACAAACTAATTACTTTCCTTGGCGGACTTAATTTTAATTTTAATATTCTTAGTTACTTTTAAGACGTTTTTGTTTTAGTTCTTAAGTAAGGTTTCGCCTCGTTCACGTTGGTAATATCGGATAAGAGTTAGGATAGCTTTGGTAACTTGCCGAGAAAGGTCAAAGTGAAGAAGGTTTTTTTTTATTCTCGCTTGTACCACGTACCCTATACGCTTTGTTACGTCACAGAGATCCTTGAAGAAATGGTTAAGGAACGCGTGTTGTATAATTCGTTTCTGGCTGGTCCTCCGAATGACGAAGCGTACACGGTAGTTGGTTGGTAAACCATTTAGTTGAAATAAGCCATGGACGCGAGCTCGCTATAGAAATATAGTGACTGGGGTTTCGATATTTAGGAATAAAAGTGGCGCGGAGCTGCGGCAGTCTGCTTGAGCGTGCCGATCGTGATTTTCTCCGCCCTCCCCGTACATTTTGCACGCCAAAATCTTAAACCGCGTGATGGAATCCGCCATCCATCCCAGCATCCCTATCGCCCGCCAAGCCAAGCCTCTTCTTTTAGATACGGACGGACACGAAGAAATAACAAGACGGATAACACCCCAGATAAGAAAGATTCGATTGTTCCCCCGTCTTGACACTTAAAATATGCTCTTAACTTTCACTCGCTGCGGGAGTTTGATCGATTTCTGTCATGTATTCGCATTTTGGAGACGATACTTGTATTTTAGGAGACGATACTTGTATTTTAGGAGACGATACTTGTGTTTTAGGAGACGATACCTCTGTTTTAGGAGACGATACCTCTATTTTAGGAGACGATACCTCTATTTTATAAGACGATACCTCTATTTTAGGAGACGATACCTCTATTTTAGGAGACGATACCTCTGTTTTAGGAGACGATACCTCTGTTTTAGGAGACGATACCTCTGTTTTAGGAGACGATACCTCTGTTTTAGGAGACGATACCTCTGTTTTAGGAGACGATACCTCTGTTTAAGGAGACGATACCTCTGTTTTAGGAGACGATACCTCTGTTTTAGGAGACGATACCTCTGTTTTAGGAGACGATACCTCTGTTTTAGGAGACGATACCTCTGTTTTAGGAGACGATACTTGTATTTTAGGAGACGATACCTCTATTTTAGGAGACGATACCTCTATTTTAGGAGACGATACCTCTATTTTAAGAGACGATACCTCTATTTTAGGAGACGATACCTCTATTTTAGGAGACGATACCTCTATTTTAGGAGACGATACCTCTATTTTAAGAGACGATACCTCTATTTTAGGAGACGATACCTCTATTTTAGGAGACGATACCTCTATTTTAGGAGACGATACCTCTATTTTAGGAGACGATACCTCTGTTTTAGGAGACGATACTTGTATTTTAGGAGACGATACCTCTATTTTAGGAGACGATACTTGTATTTTAGGAGAAGATACGTGTGCTATTCGAAAGCTGCATTACACCCATACCTTAAAATGTGATAATCTCTTGACATATTTAAAATGTGTTTAGGACGAAACTAAAAAAATGCGGGTCTGAACAGAAGGTACATATATATATGTGTGTAATAGCGTCCAACATTTTGTAAGAATATAAAGGGCTAAATCGCATTTTCTACCTTCTTCTCATCTCTGGCCCGCGTAACTACGCCACCAGAAAGATTTATGCTTCGACGTATTTTTTTTTAAAGAAACGATCATAAACTCGGTATCAGCCCCCAAAATATCGTAAATAATCTAAGAGCATCTTCGATATGATGGTTTTGTTATGAAAATGGTTAAAATTTAGCCTAAAACAGTCGTGAAGCGGCTATTAGGAAACGGGTAGAAGTAACGTTGCAATCCTAAGTAAGCCTTTTAAGTGGACGAAGTTTAAATTTAACTTACCGCATTCGTAGTCAATGCAAACTGAGATAGAAATATTCATTAAATTTAGACTTACTTCTGGTTAGTATGTCACTTCTGAATTGAGGTAGGTTAGGCCTAATATTTGAAATACCAATATAAAGACGAAATTCCTTTTCCAGTCTCGAAGTGTCTCGATCGAGTTTTATCGGTCGAACTGATACATTAAGAAATGTTTTTTAAACGTTAAGTTGTAATGTCGAACTCGAAAAAAAAAGATAAGATTTCCGATTTCGATTTATTAGGTTTTCTAGAAAAACACCTTGAAATTTGGGCTAAAATCGAGTAACTTCGTATCGGTTAAGGTTTAAGAGTTACGTCTTTTTGGCCCTCGGCTTCGACATTGACGTAATATCCGAAGCACTTAGCGCGTAACTGTCGCGAAAATGATTTCAACTTATTTCCCACGACTTTGTGCATGGAGTTTTTCAACTGGAAACTAAAGAAAATTCATTTTAAAATGACCGTTGTACCAGAAATAAATCAACCAGATGTAAATTCTGTTCCCTAATACGAAATTTAACGATGACGAATATCCGTTTGTTGTAAGAACTCCTTACTCCTAGTTGATTTACTCTTGGCAATGGTAAACAAAACGCTTTAAAGCTCCATAAATTCCAAAAATGATTGTTTATAGCTCGAAATTTTTGCGGAATGTTTTAAAAATTGCGTTCGGGTTAGATTTACTATGTAGAGTTTAAATTCGGCCCCACACGAACCCGAGTTTTAATGTTATTTTTCAAGGTGTATTTTGTCGGCTACCTTTTTACCTTTTTTTAAGCCAACGACTATTTTATATAAGAAATGTAGAAGCGGAAAAATATTTCCAAAAACGGCCAGCCAATCTTTTATGTTGCTATAACCCATTCGAATTTTTCCCTGCAACGTAATTAGGACCAATTGTAGGCTAGTGTGTGGTCGGTCGGACGGACGCTACAAAAATATCTTTATAGTTGAAACTAGAATTCATTTCTCAAATTTTTCAAACATTGAAATAGCAAAACATTAACAACTCTCTCTCTCTCTCTCTGTACAGAAAAGAAACACCGAGCAAATTGTCATTTATTGAATTTGTATTTTTGTACACGTGTACTTAGGAAGTTCTATAAGTTTATTATAGTTTAAGTCTGTCTGTAAGATGTAACGACTAGGCCTACGGCGTCTCTCGTGAATTAGTAACAGACTTTTCGATATGCTGGCCACTGAGACTAGGGCTTCTCTACCAGAAGACTTGCCGCTAAAGTTATTTATCTATGGTGAAAATTACTTTTTTTCGAATCTGATAAAAACTTATTTTCGAAAAAGCCAAATTATACCCTCAATTTAAAATTATTTCAGAGAACTATTATTGCAAATATATAACTTTATCTGTCAAAAGGAGAGAATGTATATTGACGGTCGGATTTGGAATTGAACTGGTTTTGTCCACTTTTCTCTTATCTTTAAAGTCTATAGATAGACGACGCGTTTACCATTCCTTTAAATTGATCTGTCGCTCGTCACCGAGTGCGTTTACCATCCCTTTGAATTGATCTGGCGCTCGTCACCGAGTGCGTTTACCATCCCTTTAAATTGATCTGGCGCTCGTCACCGAGTGCGTTTACCATCCCTTTAAATTGATCTGGCGCTCGTCACCGAGTGTGTTTACCATCCCTTTAAATTTGTTTTCCGTCTGTCAACAAGCGCGTTGGCCGTTGGGAAATACCGCCTGGGCTACAAACACGAAGCAGCGCGTCCGATTTTGGGGCTCCGCAAGCTAAACTGTCAAAAATCTCTCCCCGCTCGCTTATGTCCAAAGTTGTCAACCGGAAAATCAACAATGGATTGAGGTGTCCCCGACCGAAATAAGCCCTTTTTAAAATCCCTTACACCCCTAGCGACATTTTTTTTTTCTTGAAGAACTTTATTTAGTTATTTTTGCGGTTAGAGCTTATAAAATAAAGAATATCGAAAAAGGTAGATAGGTAGGTAGCAACCTGTCCCTATGTACCTAGTCTGATGCGGAGTATTTTGTCGCCGGTAAACAAAGTTTCGTTGAAACGTCACTTTTATCAATTTGAAGCGCGTTTGCTCCGGGTTCGAAAAAGATGGATGGGGAATTCATACGGAATTAGAGGACGATTTGACGGATCTTGTCATTTTCCGAGGAGGCCACACTCCCGTGATGTTGCACGTTCTGGAATGAATATATAAGGATGTATTTAGACCGCGTTAGCAGCCGAAAAATCGTATCCTAAAATGGGATGGTTTTTGTGTTCTTTGCTTTTAGTTTTAGTAAAGCTTTTTAATGGTTTAAAACAATTGTCCTACGAAGTTAAGGGTTCTCTCTAGGGTTCCGATGTTGGGGGCTCGTGTCTAGCTCTATCACCACCCACGTCAAACTTTGACATTACCAAAACTCTGACTTTATCATAACATCATCTTCGTAATCAACTGAAATCAAATAAAGGGATCGACCATTTTGGTTCTTAAGAGAGGCCAAGTATCGCATTATCATTGACCTGGCTAATTCCGCTTCCTTTCAGTCAAGTAACTCCCTATGGTCCTGGAAAAAATGTATTAGGCTTAACTTCCTAGAAGCTCGCAAAGTTCAAAATTCGCTCGAAATCAATTTGATTTATCACAGAATTTAAACCTATTCTTACGAAAACTTAAAAAAGAAGAACGACTAGACGTCTATAGGTATTATTTATAATAGCAGCCAGAGCCAGGGTATAAGGTGCGAAATATTTTTTTTTCACCACTAAAAATGCCGTAGCCAAGGCTTAAGGTAAGGGCGCATGCACGCGGTTAGGGACGGTACGCGCCAGGAACCCAGGATATTGCATTTCAAAGTTTCCAACAATACGAGAAAACCGAAGCCAGACTGGATACGCTATATATTCCAACAATGGACATCAAATTTTTTGGACAGTAGATTTTCTTCCGCTTTTACAATAGCGTCTTCCTTGGATTCCCTCACCGCTTTTAAACCCAAATGCCTTACAATTCAGTTCTGATCCCAGTTCACGCATGTCCACAGCCAAAAAAAGATCCCATCTAGAATCGGAGCTGGTCAGGGAGAGACCTCGTTACCTAAGAGGTAAATTATTTGAAGTAATACCTTTTGACTCTTTGCGCGTAGCTTGGACCTGGTTGCTTGGAACGGGTCCGGGAAATTCTGGAAAGGTCAGGGAGTTTAAAAATGGATCAAGAAGGTCAAGGCCTCGGGACATGGTCAGGGGAAAATACCCGAAAAGTTTGTGACAAACCTGATTTTACTTCGAGTGCTGTATTTCTGGTAATAGACCTTCCAGAGTGTGGTAGAGCTTCTTTTTTTTAGGGTGACCTTTATGATGGGTGAGTGCTAGCTAGTCTCAGGGGTTAGAATAGTTTCGGTGGCGAGTATAGCGTGCTAAGGATAAAATATGGAAAATGGATGATTGCCAGGTTGCGGCCAAGAAATTTAAGCCCGCCTATATCGCGCCGCAATCGCTCCCGCGCGCATGTCTAGCTTGTTGAAAAATATGATGCATGGGACCCCGAGATTATCCATTTTTACATTTTTACGGTAAACCGAACTTGGAACTACTTACCTTACTGCCTACCTGCCTGTTTCGCCCCCCCCCCAACCCCCCAATTGTGGTAGCGTTTTTAAGATCTTGGATTTCAAAAATGAAAATTTCTAAAAGAAAAAGAAACCATATTTTTCCGAATGGGCCCGAGACTAGTGATATTTCTAGGAAGTCTACGGCGACAATGTTTAATTATTTAGCCGAATGTAAATATTTAAAACCAATTAAACTTGACGTTGAAATTAAGTGTCGATACGGAGTCGATCCTTAGCTTTGACACCTTCCCTTTCCCTCAAAATGGCGGAGAACTTGGAAGATGCCAGAGACAATCTGTTGATATTTTTTATCTCTTTGTCAACTAGCAATTTCATGGTTTCTCCTCGCCTTGACTCATTGGGACGCGTAGAAAAGGCATCGGTATTTATGCCAGACAGCGTCAGGTGCTAAGAGACATTCTGAACGCCTGGTTGTTTATAAAAATAATAATCTGGTATGAGTTATTAAAACACGGTATATCCGAGATCAAAATAACAATGAACAAAGTCTTTTGTTGAAATTCCAAGTTTTCTTGGATTTTAAACAAAAAAGAGGAAAAGATATATCCATAGAGTTGGATAATCATAAATCGTCCATGGGAGTATTAAAAATGTCATTCAATCCTGACCTTAATTCCCATAGGGTTTCCTATAAAATTTAACGGTGATCGTAGTGTCACGCCAGGTTGTTACGCGTATTGAACAAAAAAAATACGTATAAATTCCGCACCACAATGCGGAAACCACAGCGTAATCCGTCGAGGTTTTTTTGGTTTGACCTTTATTTCGATTTATGTAAAGACAATGTTAGTTGTCCGTGGGTGGTAACTAAGGGTTCTCGCGCCGCGGGATGCGCTCAAAATTACGTCATTTCCTGCGTTTTACGGACTGACAAGTGATTTTGTCCTAGGGTTCGATTCCACGCTTTTTTTTTGGCTGTCAAGTGACAGAGTATGGGTTCTGATCTATATGTAATCCCAGAGAGAATTAATCTTGTAGGAGTAGAGGTACGTTGGTTAAGTTGGTAGACGCTGAAAAAATATAATTTGCTTTAAAAATTGCAAAGACAAATGTATTTTCTTCCCGAAGTTATAAATGGCGCGAAACTACTCCTCTACCGTTGATTCTCTATGGATATATTTTATGTCCGTACCATTGACTATTTTGGATGGTGTATCCATCTATGTTCGAGCATTTTCTCGGTACCGAGTTCAATTTGAATCGAGTATAGGTAACTATAGGGGCAGCGAATGTTTCTCTTTCTTTTGGGGAGGGGGGGGACTTTTACTCGTATGGATATAGATGGTACTTCTTGCGGTATTAAATGTAAAGCGGTAGATGTACATCATCTGGAGTGAATAATACCACCAAGAATTAAATAACCAAATTTAGATGCGGGTATCCTTAATTCAATCGAGAAGAGTTTAAAGATGAAATGGTTTTGAAATATGGAATTTAGTGTAAAAAAGACGATAATATAACAAAATGGGCGTATTGTATTAGCTAAAGGAAAGGTTAACGAATAGATCTTTGAAAGTTACAACAATTTGAAAAGTAGGTCTAACAGGCTCTCGAAGTCAGTTGGAAAAATCTGAAATTAAGGGAATTTTGGACAGTTTGAAAAATAGGCCTAACAAGGTGGAAGAGGAATTTGAAAAAAATATTTTAAATAAGTAAAAACTCATTTAAACTATTTAGTTAATTTGAACATTAAAATGCGTGAAGTGGGCCTTCAACTTACTTCTGGCGAGGGTCTTTTCCATTAGGGTGGTGGATGGGAGACGGTCTGTACTCACTCTGTCCAGGGAGCGCGCTTGAGTGATAGTGGCTATTTATTTCGCTCTAAATGCGCTTTGCAGATATTTCTTCCTGGCACCGAATACCTCAGAGTGGGTCTAGCCTTTAATAGTTACAATTCCGGCGCTTCCATTCCATCTTGGTACCTTTTTCGAAGATTTCTTTTTTAAAAGAACGTAAATTTTTTCCACGCTTCTTTCTTCTGAATCTGCTGCTGGAGAGTGCAGCCACACACCGCAATCCGATATATATTTTATCATTTTCCCAGACGGAATTTACAATAAGGGCAAAGGTAAAACTCAATCTGAAAATGCTTGCAAATTTCACCTGAGATGAACTTGAATTTATATTTTTATTATTCTTTTTTTTTTTGTTGGGTAAAATACCAAATGGTTTGACCCCTGACAAACATTTTTTACTAATGCGTGTGCAACAGCAATAATCCGATCTCGGATATTATTGAACACGGCCAGAAATTTGTATACTTAATTTTGACTTAGCGAGATTACCCGGGTTGTGACAGATTTTATTAGACTTTGATTTGAGTTTGTCATAATTTTTAGAAAATTCCTAAGAATACACTACAGCTAATTTTCAAATGTAATTCGGAACTGTAGACTTTAGAAAAATAAATCCTGGGTAACAAAAGATTGTCACTAAGTTGTAAAAATATACAAACTTACTTTTATGTCTCGAAATTATGGTGAAGTCCAGAAGTGCACGCGTGCATTAGGAGCCGAGGCTATAGAGGGCACTTTATTTTTTATCCTGATAATAGTCGTGCTTATCAACGCCTCCCTATTAAATAGCTACCTAACGATTGGTCAATTTCACAAAAGTATCTCGCAGTCGACACACCCTTTATCCTCTCTAGGCATATATGAATCTTACCTCATCTTAGAAAACGAAATATTCTTCGTCATGGAAAGTCTTCGACTCGGAGATGTACTTCAACCCCCCCCCCCCCATCTCTGTCACCCCCCCCCCCCGCCTTAATCTTAATGATTTTAAGCTTCTTACTTTTGTAGGTATTTTTTATTTTGCGGTTTGATATTACAGGGTTGCTATAGTTACCTAGTGAATTTGTAGAGAAAATGAGTGTGTAATGTTATGTTAGGGAATTTCATATTGGTTTGAATAATTTTCCCATAAGGGTATTGTGTTCTTTGGTCAGTAAAGTAGTTTTAGACAATCAGGGAAAAGTCTTATACATTTTGAAGTGAAAAACTGTTTCAAGCCTGGATTATGATTGCAAATTTGGTTTCAATGTTACGAATGTATAATTTAAATTGAAGTTTGTATCACGAAGCTTTGGATTTGACACTTAAATTTCACGAATAACTGAATAGAAGAATTTTACGAATAAGACGATTAAGCGAATTATATTTAATTTTTCTTAATTGTTGTCCTCGACACCTCATTCGCAATTGATTTGAAATTAAATGCCATTCTAGTCTGCGATTTAAAAGTGTCTCATGAGTTCCCTTAATTGATAATAACGTTTTTGGAATTGCGTATAATTTGGAATAATTATTAAATTACGTTTAATTAGAATTTTAAAAGGCGATATTGAAATAACATTTAATCTTGTTTTTATTTACCTATTGCATCGTCAGGGTTTTTGTTTACTTTAATCACTTAAATTAAACTAATTAAGTACGACTCAATCATCTTAGTTAGTTGACAAATTAATTACGGTCTATTTTAATAATAGTATAGGCATAAACTTTACGCGATTGGCTAATTATAATATTTTTTAAAAATATCTTAATATAGGGCTATAGGGTTTTTGTAAACTGTGATGAGACAATTGGGGGAAATTTTACGTATAGAATTATGTTTTGGGAAGCCCTTCATTGGAGTCGAACGAAAACCAACGTGGAACCCCAGCTGCTTAACATAACTCCGCCCAAAATTGATAAATAAAAATTAGAAGAAAAAAAAATCAAATTTTTCTTTTTTCTGATTCCCCCTTTCACTTTTGAAATCTTTTTCTACCTATGCCTTTTCTGCTTTTACCTATAAAGAAATTTCTTCAAAATTAAGTAATACTTTCTAACGTTTTATGCAATTTTTATCCATGGATGTCAATCATTTTAGTTTGAAAACATTTTTTAATTATTATTATTATTTCATCCGTCTAAGCCGCTCAAATACTATACTATTCAATTTAATTTAATTAACCTATCCATTAATTAACGCGGTGATTTTAATTTTAATCCCCTAAATAAATAAAATAACCAAAATAATTCCAACATGAGCGGATGGGTGGCTTCACCGTGAACGAGGGTGTATTGCGGGGTAAACATTTCTACAGGGGCTATGGCAAAATACACGGTGCTAATTCCCCCTGTAAGTTGGCTTTTTTGTTCGAACAAAATAATTTATATTTATTATAAAATGCAATAACTTTCGTTCTTGAATAGATAGATCGTAATTAAAGGTACCATTAGAAAGTACAAATTTTGTAGATTAGTCCCTGGGCGTTTGGTTATTTCCAAATTTTAAATATCGTTCCCATAATAAAATGAAATTTAAATAGATTAATTTCATTTTTTTGCAACAGGTATATTAACTTAGTAACGCGAAAGCTTGTTTTTATTCTTGAATAAATCGTGCGGACCCTGAGGCTAAAATTCCTTCCCCATCCTTAAAAAATTTATCCCGGGCTTCATCCATACCCGCTTTACGTCCCGGCCCCCCTTTCCCCAAATCCCGACTGGACCCCCCTCGGGAATTGTAATCCCCCCGTTCCCGTTTGGCGCGGAGATCCAGCCGTCGAAATTCTGAAAGCATTCGGCAGATGTACGGACGGCTACCTGCGCGAAAGCTAATAAGAAAATGCCGTACGCGGATTTTTAAAGAAAATTAATACATCCCGTCTTCTATGAAATTCTTGCGCCAGTGTGTTTGTTAGTTTTTTGTTATCAAAGGCGCTTCGAATAATCGTCATTGTGAACTAACTGGGGATTAATTAACAGTCTCTCTCGATTGGATTTTAATCGGATAAACCGTGAATTTCTCGAGCATCTTTCTCTGGAGCAACAGGTAAGAGGGTTGTTTCCAGCGGGTACCCGCGCTTAGTGAGTGAGTGTCGGACGGTTCTGGCCGAGGCTTAGGAGGTTCATTTCATCCTCTCGCTCCCAAAAACACGCTTGGCCATCCAAGAGCGTCATCATTTTGGTACCTGCCGCCGCCGGCGTCTCACGAACGCCGACCCCAGATTCTTGAAGGAATTTTCTAAAACCTTAAAACTCCAAGTTGGGAAAATGCGCGCCACTTATAAAATTTCTCCTCAGTTTTTAACTCGTTTTTCACGCGGCTCATTGTTTCGCGCGTGCCCCCAGATCATTGCATAGAGAAAGTTGTTAAGCCTAATTAGGGTTAAGTTTATAATTTGGATGGTGTCAGGGTTCGTACGAACGTCGAGAACGAGCGAGAACTTTAATATTATAGTAGTATTAGGGACAATCATTGTTAGGCGTGGAAAATGGACTCGGTAACAAAATTTGCAGGACGGGTAAAGTGGACTAACCTAAATTAGGTCTTATTTTGAATTTAAATTTAATTAACTTCAATTAGGTTTGAGGCTTTTAATTGTGACTTATTATACCACGCCCAGCAGCTGTCCACTCTTAGTTTTCAGGTAACAGTGTTAAAATCAACGGTAGTTAGGTTAGATATTGACCTCTGGTCTTACGACACGGCCTCGATTGAGACGTGGAAGGAATGTCGCCAGGCACAAAAATAGATTTATTTTGAACTAGACCAGTATGATAAAGAATTCATAATGTACACGAGCAGACTGAAGTTGTCTAAATGTAATTGGGTCTTTGGCCCGAGACTCAACTTAGGGGTAGACTTTCTTAAATACATAAAAAAATATTGTCATCGTGAAATATTTGAAGAGATTAGGGTCTACGATGTCTCCGAGTTTTTAAACCCCGTCGGAATGACTTAATAGATGTTCCTAACAAATAATTTATATTCCAAGTGAAGTAGATTAAGCTGAAATAATAATAATACTTAATAATGTATTATCACCGAGATCTTGTCTATCGTATAGCGGGTGTCGTAGCAGGTCACTGATAACTTCATTTTTAAAACGTTTCTAATTGTAACAACGTAAGCTCTTTCCAAGGAGGGTCACTTTTACCCTAGGACCTTTTTTGCTACACTAATCTAAGCGTAAGGCGACCGTATATAAATTCGTATTAATATTAACCTTGCCAATGTTATATCCCCTCAACTCTCATAGTTCAAATCGAAATGGCCCATCGAATACTTACTTACGAAGCTCGTTGTCAACGCTACATATTTTAGCAATTTTTTTGTTAGTCTTAGCAAAGCGCAAAAGGCAGCGGGCGGATTAGTCTATTTTTTCTAGGCTTAGTTTTTATATATAAATGGTATAGCTTAAAGATTGAGTGGCGCTAAGCCTCGGTTGATATTTGGCCGGCCGTAGCACCTGCCGGACGAAGATTAGTCCAATTTTCTTCGGCGGCCATTAACCGTTTGCCAAGGCATTCGCTCCAATTACCGGGAAGCCTCTAGTCCTCGTAATTTTCGGGGGTCCAAGTACCTTTTAATTGGCACATTGGACAGATTAGTCTTTAACTATTTTTCTCCCCGTGCACCGAAAATAGCTAAAGCTTGCTTTTTAAAGTTTATTTCTCTCTCTCGAAAGGAATCAACACCTTGCAAAATTATCCGCGTAAATAATAGCGGGGGGAGGACGGTGGTAGGTAACAAACAGCCTGCACGCCTGTTCCTGATGGCTAGGTACTCTAACTTGTTGATATGTTATTTCTTGAGTTATTGTTTCTAATTTATTTTAAGTTGAAATTATCATCCACCGGCCCGGGTATCTTGGGTATAAGTTGAATTTATGGGCGTACGTATAAGCTTCCAAGTTTTTACCTGTTTCTTTTTTTTTAGCGAGCGAAAGTAATTTGTTTCGCGTCATTGATTTGCTGCTATGATCGTATTGCGTGTTTGTATCTGCTAATATAATTATGCAAATTAGTTACGTATTAGATTCCCCCCTTTCTGTGTTCTAGTGACATCTTTAAAATATTTCGGGCATTTGAATTGTATTCACGCTACAGATGTTAAACAATTTAGAGCTTGCGTCAGTAATATTGTTTATATAAATTTGAGTTGAATTGAACTAATTTGTTTTGGATGCTCTTTATATCTTTGGGGTGTATTAGGTTATAGGGAAGGATAATTTAGTATTTTTGGTGTCAACTTCAATTTGGGGAAACAAACATTTTAGTTCAAATGTGAGTGAATGTTTTTGGGGGTTGAATTTGTTTTTGTTAATTTGTAATAGAGCTTTTTTGGGGAACCCGATTATTGCTCCTTAAAAAAAATTGCAAAATACCTTTAAAATTCTTCCGTACAGTTTTATATTTTAAAGACAAGATCAGTCGCTCCCCCAACTTCCATAAATTATCTTAATTTAGTCTGATTTCGGTAGCTAGCAAAAATAATAAAGAAAAAGGCACAGCGCCTTCATTTTTTTCACCCAAAATTATTCCATATAGAGCGTCATAATTCGTATCTATTCAACTGCAAAGCGTTTTGAACTTTAAACTCGAAATAAATTTATAGACGTATACCATTATAGACCATTTCAACGAAAACCCGGCGCTAAATTTCATCCCTACTTTGGAGTTTAAAGGCGCCATAAAAAGATCGTGGCTTAAAGGCGCGCGTGTTTTTGGATTAAAATAGCGGGTATGAACCGTTTAAATTAAAACCTCGCGCGATATCATTCCCGACTTTGATCGTAGTTAATATTCTAGTCTCGTCAAAGGCGAACTCTAATCTTTTCGAAGTATAAATCGAAATGGTCCCTCGAGAGATTTCTTTCTCGTGTCTGGACCGAAGGGAGCTAGGGCATTTTCAAGAAGGTCTATTTCCATTCCGATGGTTTGAGCAACGTAGTAGTAGAGGTAGGCGCGTAATAAAAATGAGCCCTAAGCAATTATTTAACGTTGTACCGCGTCTCTTGACATTGAAATGAAAGGTAGGGTGTGGTTTACACACCGTAGGGCGTTGGGACGTCTACTACGAGTTAGGAATATAGATTGGGGGAACGCCGCCGCCGCCGCTGTACTCTAAAAACTTGGAAACTGGCTTCTTCCAAAGATATTCCTTTTTAGTTTTTTTAACCAAGAGGTGCTTCAGACAGACTGTCGGCTTTTCGAGTTTTCTTCTTCACTAGAGAGAGAGAGCACCTTATTTTCTTCTCTCCTATTTGGTGCCACATTTTCTATGAACCCCCTTCTTAACTCTTAAAAAAAGGGGGGAACATTTAACGCCGCGCACTCTCTCGGAATTCTTAGTATGAAAATTGCTACGGGGCCAAATATATAGTCATTTTTTTTTTCTCTGATGATTTTGTTTATTTAGTCTTTAAAGCGAGCGAGTCAGTCCAGAGTCAATTTTGTTCATCTTTCTGTACCGGCAATTTTTCCCCTATTTTTTAATTTCTAAATTTGGTTATTTAATTCATCTTTATAGCGCGAGAGGAACCCTTTCCCTTTAATAAATTTATTTGGCTTTCCTCGTGACGTCACAAAATCGGACTCTTTGTTTGTGGAAACAATATCTTAATTACAAAATATCTTTAAAGAAACTTCGCGTAAGGAATATCAATTTAGTTTAATTTATTTAATTTATTAGAAAAAAAAAATAAGTTTTAAATTCACTCTTAATACGTTATAATAATAGCTCGGTACAGCGTTATTTGTTGAAAGATGAACTTGAAGCAGTTTGGTTAGTGACTTACGTCCCTTAGAAACGTACGGATAAGGCTTTTTATTTTGAAAGATTTTTTTCTTGCCATGTTTTCGAGTCGTAAGACCGCCTATAACAAATGGCATCTCTAGAAAATAAAAAATAAATAGTATAAGTATTCCGGAAAAACGTAGAAAAAATGCGGGGAAAATGGCCCTAGAACAGATAGCGAAAATGGCCAAAATATATCAACAATCGAACTTGGAGT
This sequence comes from Phalangium opilio, assembly GCF_054372755.1. Lineage (NCBI taxonomy): Eukaryota > Metazoa > Arthropoda > Arachnida > Opiliones > Phalangiidae > Phalangium > Phalangium opilio. The sequence goes on along the minus strand of NW_028324187.1, from coordinate 10,335,208 downwards.
GTCTACGGTTTAAATAAAAAAACTTCTCCGACCTGGCTGATAGGGAATTGCCCTGGATGAGCGAACTAGACGATACCACCACCAATGCGTCTTTGAACCCGTGGAAAAAGCTTTTTGGTCCGTCTGTCTAGCAGACCACGTTTCCCTTGATTATTATCAGAGCCCGCGCGACATTTCTTTTACCAAGAGACATTAATAATATGAGATACGAATTTATCCAATCCGCCTCCTTAGTATTTAGTAACCTTACCACCCCCCCCCCCATTCCTCTCTTTGAAAGAAAGAATCAATGAGATGATGTTTTGACTTCTACTGATACTGTGTGACGTCATATTGCTATGGGATTTTGTACATTGTGAGATTTATGTCTCTAGTATGTAATCGAACAAATTTTATACGTACAATCGCTTAACCCCTCGTCATATCGATTGAGAATCTATTTTTTCGTTATTCCATTCAGTCAATTAGTTTTGTCAATTCAGTGATGGGATTTGGATCGATTGACTTTTCTTTCAAATTCTATTATTTCCACTTCATATCTGCGATTGAAGACGATAACCTGACCCAAATTGAACCTAACCTCACCTAGCTCTAATCATAAACCTAACCTAACCTAACCTAGCTGTAATCTTAACCTAACCTAACCTAGCTGTAATCTTAACCTAACCTAACCTAGCTCTAATCCTAACCTAACCTAGCTGTAATCTTAACCTAACCTAACCTAGCTGTAATCTTAACCTAACCTAACCTAGCTGTAATCTTAACCTAACCTAACCTAGCTGTAATCTTAACCTAACCTAACCTAGCTCTAATCTTAACCTAACCTAACCTAGCTCTAATCTTAACCTAACCTAACCTAGCTGTAATCTTAACCTAACCTAGCTGTAATCTTAACCTAACCTAACCTAACCTAACCTAGCTCTAATCTTAACCTAACCTAACCTAGCTCTAATCTTAACCTAACCTAACCTAGCTCTAATCTTAACCTAACCTAACCTAGCTCTAATCTTAACCTAACCTAACCTAGCTCTAATCTTAACCTAACCTAGCTCTAATCTTAACCTAACCTAACCTAACCTAGCTCTGATCCAAACCTAACCTAACCTAGCTCTAATCTTAACCTAACCTAACCTAACCTAGCTCTGATCCAAATCTAACCTAACCTAGCTCTGATCCAAACCTAACCTAACCTAATCTAGCTCTGATCCAAATCTAACCTAACCTAGCTCTGATCCAAACCTAACCTAACCTAATCTAGCTCTGATCGAAACCTAACCAAACCTAACCTATAGCTCTGATCTTAACCTAACCAAACCTAACCTATAGCTCTGATCTTAACCTAACCTAACCTATAGCTCTGATCCAAACCTAACCTAACCTATAGCTCTGATCCAAACCGAACCTAGTCCTAATCTAAAACCGTCTTATCGTCCATATCTGAGCGTTAGTAACGGATAAATGAGGCCGGGACTTTCTAAATATAATTCTCATCACGCGTGCTAAATTAAAGTTAGCGTCAAAAGTAGTATGATTATTTATAACGCGATAAATTATATTTAAAACTTTTACAAACGAAAATGGCTATATATCTTAATAACCCATATATGGTTCGTGGTTTTGAAGAGAGAAAGAATATATATACTGTTCAGAATTTAAGCCTCTCTTGACATATTGAGGGTGTGGACATGCTAAAACGTACGACCACACCAACAACAAAAAAGTGTATTTCTTTAAAGATATACTTCGTAGCCGGGTAAACTGGGGCATTTGGTGTAGTCCTCATCTATAAACAACGTAGTCCTTTTGGAGTAGTGGTTAAGTAACCCTTTAATTTGCAATCCGTTGTGACGAAGTTGACCGCTTTTTTCGGCTTTTTTATAAAAAACAATTTTATCCCGTAACTTTTCAAATTTGTAAAGAAACATTTGTAAAAACATTCCCAAAATGAATGCCACGCAGGCTACAAGTTATTACAACCCCTAGAGGTCACGAAATATGTAAACCCTTTATACCGTATAGTATTTTTACATACAAATCAAAAGACAAGACATAACTGGAAACTTTAAATGATTTAAATATAAGAAACCATTTTTTTCTTGGAAGCTCTACCCACGATGTGTGTAAAAAATGAAACACATTCTACAAAAACAGGATAAAAAAAACCCTCACAAATCTCGTATTTCCTTATTAGTTGTAATATTTTATTTTTCTTCTTGTTCTTGAATGCTTTCTCGCGGCTTGGGCTTGCTCGAGATCTGTTTTACCTTCTTCGCTTTGTTCAAGTACTGAATATTTTGAAGCGGGGGCTTGAAGGGGAGGAGGGGGGTCTTTTGTTTACGCGGTGCCGTTACCCGAACTTCTCACGAAATTCCTATTTAAACTAAACCCAAGGTACATACATCGAACAATAGCCAAACAAATCGCGGTCCTCCTGACGGTGAAAGCGCCAAAGCGAGTGGAAGCGAGTTAACTTAGCCTAGCAAATTTACCTCGAGATAAATACATTTTTGTTAGAGAAATTCCTAGCTCCAATCACTCGCTGTTCGTATATACTTGAGAGTTACAATCATAAAGCGCGAGTTCGTTTGAAGTGGCGAACCCCTCGGTCGATTTGATAACTCGTATATTTTCAAGTTGCAACATTTGGAATCCGAAACTTGTTAGAGAAATAAAGGCGCGAGGAAGAATTTGAAGTAAAAATATTTCTTGGCAAACGAATGCGAGCAATGTGTGTAACGTGGGTCTTCGGAAGTCTCTAGCTGTAAGACGGACCAATGGCGGTACTGGTAACTCGTGTTTGCTGCCGCTTGTACCACCGAGTTTTTTTAGACTTGTACATGGCGCGCGTGATAATAGTCCACTTTCCCATCAATCAATGTCGAATTCAGACTTATAAAACTCGCTATGAAAAAAAAATGCGATGGTAAAATGCTAGAAATAAAAAAACACCTTTAGCTTGTCGGTTAGCCAAGTTGGTTGGTATACGTCGAAACATAATGTTATGGCGTCGTCCCATCATCCTGAAGTAAAGAAATCGGTATAAGTATGACTCGAGTTCAACTTTTAAAGAACTTAGTTTGATCTAATTAATACGGTGGAAAACCAAAACAATAATAAATCATTAAATAATAATTTTTCCGATGAAAGAGCTGGGTTCGCTTTTAAAGTCAAACTTACGCTTGTTACGTTACTTAGAAGCCAAACAAAATGATGGCGTCTTTTCCAATCAAAAACATTTCTCTTCATAATGTTGTCGTTTACTAATCTTGCTTAGCTTTTTTGGAGAGTTTCTCGGGGCCCACCTTGGACGATGCATGCGTATAGTAAACTACAAACAATGTTTTTGCCTTTTCGCTTGGTTTGCTTCGCGTCGCGAGTTTCCTATAAGGCGCGTCATCGCGTCTTTAGGACATCATCGTAGCGTGTTTGATGATGGTTTAAGATATGACGATTTAGGCCGTGCAGCGTATTACGCCGCTTCTTTTCGGATTATTATCTCTTTTAGTTTACGGATAATAACGTTGTTCTCGGGTTTCTAATTTCGTAAATAGAACTTTGCGGGGATCCCCTCTACCTGTTGCTTGCTATTATAGTGTCAGGACTCGGGGATTATGAAGTTCACTCTTAGGGAATTTCAAAATTGACGGGAAGTTCACGGAATTATTGGTTTGATAATTTTCCTGCAAGTGATTTTTCTTTAAGTAATTAAGTAGTACAGCTGATTCCCGACAACCCGGCTGGTCCGAAACTGTGTAGTTAACTTTGGGTGTGAGAACGCCGAGTGTCTGAATCTGTGGTCAATTTTGATTGACCGCGCGCACTTACCAGAAGTTTCCTCACTTAACGTTTGAAGTAATAATGAAAACTTTTGAAGTATAGCAGCTAAGTCTTCTTCGGTCGTTCGAATTTAAGTAAGGTTAGAAATTTAGTTTGGCGGTCGGTGTCTGAAGTGCCGATCTAATAACGTTTAAAATACGCCAAATACCTCGATGGATTATTGTTAAAGAAAACACTTTTTTTTCTTTCTCGGGGGCTCTTGAACATCTTTAAGATGCTCCCCCCGGGGGGAGAGAAACTTTAACTTTCTGTATGAGGGGAGAAAGAAGGGGCTTCTGGAGAGAGCCAATCAACTGATTGATTGATTGAGAGATTTCCAATTTTTCCATAATAAAGGCAGAGGGAGAAAAACTGAAAACCTACTTTAAAAAATAAATAAATAAATAAAAAAAAGCTAGCATAAGTTTTATTCAATACCGAAAATTTTGTTATTTTTTTTTACATTATTAATTTTTGATTTTAAAATAATTTTTATTGTAGAAGTTTGTGCCTTGTTATTTTCGCGTTAATTTAACGTAATTTTTCGGGAGCCTTGGATGAGGGGGAAACAATTATTCGGGAATTTTATTTTTATTATGATTATAAAAATCGTGATTTTTATCAAAACTTTCTTCTTCAAAGAAATTATTTCTACAAACCGACAAATTATTGTATCGATTGAACGTATAGCGAACGACTGGTATCTGAGGGAGGGGGGAGTTCAGTTCGGTTCATTTTTATTCGAATTAATAAATTTCTTCTACTTGGTGTTCTCTGTTGTTTTTACAGGCTATATAACCCTAAAAATCTGATTATTAATAAACATACTTCACTCTAAATTTATCAGTTCAAGTTTCACACAAACTAACGGTTAAAAATGGGTAGAAATTAATGTTAAATAAAGCACCGGGTTAGTTTGACTCGGGGGTGATATGGCCCTATGGGAGTCGCTCTGATTGGCGCGGGTTACAAGCTTAGTTCAAGGTATTCTCTTGTTAAATTAGCCCGAGTATCAGTTTAGGGTCACGGTTTGTTTTACACTTGTAACGTATCATTGATGAGGAGCTTTATTTTTGAGCCATCGCTCATTTTACAAGGTCATTCTTTACATCCAATGCATGGGGGAGATACACCTTAAGCTTGACTTTTTAAATTATTCTTTACTCCTAATCTAGACTTGAATGTAGCAGCGAAATATTGAAATGGGTTTTTGGTTGCTAACTTAGTTTCAAATCTTAAGATACAATTTTTCAAATATAATTTTTTTTATTTTTCTTTGCTACTTAAGACTGGTTTAGGTTTTCAGAGATAAATGATTATATGGTCTGCTCTATATTTTTGGGTAAACTATTTTAGAGAGGCTAGATGTATGTATCTTTTAAATTAACGACTAACTTCGGTTACTGATTAAGATTAAACAGTTGAGGATTTCGGTGTGTTACCTTTAAGAGAGTTTGTGGTACAAATTAGACCATTTGAAAAAAAGGTTCGCGTAACACCCTGTCAATTTTGAAATTGCTCAAATGACCCGGCCGGGTTGGAGAAAGGGAAGTGACGCTTTCAGAAAGTTTTAATGAGCGTTTCGGACATGCTCGGAATTTTTCCCGACTTTATAACTAACAGGATCTTCTAACTAACCCTATAGACGCCTGTACGCTGCCGCCAGAGAGGTTCGACGCTATTTTTAATCGGTTTTATTTTAAAAGACCTCAAATAATTAATCAAAAATGTCTTGATTAGAATCAAGTCCTAAAAAGTATCGATAAGACTGAGGTTATCACTTGACTGAAGGATCAGATATTAATTTTTCTTTTAATTGAATCTTAAAGGCATGCTTAAGAAAAAGCAACGTTCCATTACCGTTTTCCGTTGAAATAACTTATTTTACAGGTAATCAATTTCAAAAATTTACTTATCTCGGGTTTTCGGGCACAATTCCATTCCCCCAAAACATTTTATCATTACATTAATTACTTTTGAGAGAGTATGTGTATGACATTGAGTTTTAAAAGGTTCCCTCATTTGTGCCCGGCATGCTTCGCAGTGGATACGTTTTAAACAAGATGGCCCAAGGGCTGGGCCTTAATAGTAATTTTACACGGCTCACGTGACCCCCCGTATAGTTGACAACTAAAAACATTTCTGAAACACAATCGTGTATCCCTTTAATTTCTAATAACGTCACATTTCAAATAATATTAACGAAACTAAATTGTGCACCCCACTAAAGTATAATTTTTAAAAACCATACGAATCAAATAATGTATTTAAACAAAATCCTGGATCCCCTAAACCAGAAATCACTATGACCGTAAGGCGTCCCCTCTATTTTACGAAACCTAACCTAACCATCCAGCATAATCTCTGATGTATCACGCGCACAAAGTGCAGTAGTGCACGAAAATTATCATCTTGTTTCCCTTCACTCAAAAAAGCCCGCGAGATTTAAACTACCTTTCTTTCCTCTCTCTCCGAGCGGGATGCCCCCTCTCCCTCTTCCCCCTCTCACTAATACACGGCTCACGTGACCCCCCGTATAGTTGATTTCCAATAAATCGTACAACTAAAAACATTTCTGAAACACAATCGTGTATCCCTTTAATTTCTAATAACGTCACATTTCAAATAATATTAATGAAACTAAATTGTGCACCCCACTAAAGTATAATTTTTAAAAACCATACGAATCAAATAATGTATTTAAACAAAATCCTGCATCCCCTAAACCAGAAATCACTATGACCGTAAAGCGTCCCCTCTATTTTACGAAACCTAACCTAACCATCCAGCATAATCTCTGATGTATCACGCGCACAAAGTGCAGTAGTGCACGAAAATTATCATCTTGTTTCCCGCGAGATTTAAACTACCTTTCTTTCCTCTCTCTCCGAGCGGGATGCCCCCTCTCCCTCTTCCCCCTCTCACTAATATACCAGGCAGGCAGTTCTCTCTCTACGCGGAGCTTCGTATCGCCACCGCGTACGCTAGCGATCTCTCTCTCTCATCGTAAGCGTACGTTTCGCGGACGCGACCGGTTTCCCTCTCTCTCTCATCGTAAGCGTTCGTTTCGCGGACGCGTCCGGGACAGGGACAGGGACAGGGACAGGGGTTTTGGTGCCGTTTCTTAAATTTTACCGTAATTAAAATTACGTGTAAAATTAAAAAATGGCGGAAAATTAAGTAGGGACAGTTAGATTTTTACTCGTGGTTATGCAAAATGATGTAATGTCTAGTGTACTTCAGTCAACAGTCATACTGTTCATTCTCATAGCTCAGGACATGATTAATGCTGCTCACTATTTCTCTCTCTAGTTTCAAACAATGGTTAGAGACCATTCAGTGCCGCAGTTCGCACATGAATATATTTCAACTACAGTTTACATCAATTCTCCGTGGTCGTACTATTAGCGGGTTAAGCACTAATTTGTTCAGAACATGTCTCGAAAGTGTGCTTGTTGTAAGTTTTTAAAGCAGTTTTGACAATGTGTGGGTAATTTTCCACATCGTGGGAGATTTAGGTTTGGTTTTAGGCTCTGTGGGGAAAAAGTAATATTTTTCCGAAATTAATCAAATGTCGGAATTTTCTGCAAAATTTTCAAAAATGCACTAATTTTTAACTGCACAGTTAAAATTAGTGCATTTTCGAAAATTTTATCCGGTTTAATAATTTCAAGCGACATTTTGAAATAAATTCGGTGATTTTAAGTTTGGCACTGAAAAAAAAAAGAAAGCATATTTTGAGAATTTTAAAGCTTTATAGCATTTGTACATATTGTCAAAGCCATGCGGAGTGATATTCCATATTAAACTTAGTATGATAAAATAGTCCAGATAAATATGACTGTAAAAAAGGGGGTGTGGGAAATGCGGCAAATTTTTAAAATGGAAGTGGGAACATCCACTTTCTAACATTAGCAACACTGATTTGAAGGTTTTGGTCATGGCTAAACAGACCGCTCATTCAGTTTTTTATTGTTTTAAAGCTTATTTTGACACGTTATCTCTCAAAAGTAATTAATGTAATGATAAAATGTTTTGGGGGAATGGAATTGTGCCCGAAAACCCGAGATAAGTAAATTTTTGAAATTGATTACCTGTAAAATAAGTTATTTCAACGGAAAACGGTAATGGAACGTTGTTTTTTCTTAAGCATGCCTTTAAGTTTCAATTAAAAGAAAAATTAATATCTGATCCTTCAGTCAAGTGATAACCTCAGTCTTATCGATACTTTTTAGGACTTGATTCTAATCAAGACATTTTTGATTAATATCTGCTCCTTCAGTCTTCATTTTAATTAAGATTGTTAAGAAACTGTTTTACATTTTCAAAATCTACACTAAGCAGAAACATATATAAAGGGGACCGTAACTTTAGCTCAACAGTCATTTATTTATAATGATACTCCAAAAAATAAAAACGTAACTCATTGTATTCTTATTGTAATTAACATAATACAATTTTTTACAACCCTTTATTGAAACGCGAGGCGCTCCCCTAAAAATTCCACAAATCGGACCAAATTGACAGTTTTACACAATTTTTTAAAACGCTGATTTATGTCTGTTTAACCTTTAGCTCAAACTTTTCATAAGCCCAATATGAAATTAGGATATCCTTAAAACTTCTCAAAGACGATCCGAGATTATCAATTTCGAACTTTTTTGTAGCATTAACTAACGTCTGTTTGATATTAAGCTTATAAACCTTAAACACAATATAGTCAGGGCAATGCCGACTCAATTTATAAGGGCTACCATAAAAGTCCACAAAGGTGATCCAAGATTGTTAATACGCCTAAAAAGTGCCCTCTTCAAAATATGTAGCCGGGGAAAAGAGAGCGTGATCGAGTGAGCTATGCTAGTGGGTATTTTGGTAGTAAGTAACGGGTTACCTAGGAGGAACGAGTTCCATCCTCCTAGGGGTTACTTCCCTCTTCCAAGAACGGGGGTTGGGACTCCAGGCATAGCCCGCTCCATCACGCACTCGACAACGCAAAGCAACTCGCGCCAGCGTGGGAAATAAGGCGGTAACACAGGGCAAATGACGAGTTTAAAAATTGCCTGGTACAGTTCAAAAATTAAATCGGAGGGGGGTCAGTGGTCCACGAGACTACTAAAAAATTCAAGGGTAACCAGAGTCCAGACATTAACTCAACTATTTTAATTACACACTTCTTTAGCTTAGCAGACGACGTGCTCTGGCCAATGGTCACGGACTAGTTTATTTATTCCAAGTCAGGAGGGTCTCTGGCCTAATGTCCAGTTTAAAAAAATCCTTATTTCCCACCCTGACTCGCGCTATAGCGCAAGCAGCTTGCGACGTGTTGCGCGTGATCGAGTAGGCTATGGTCCGGTCAAAAGAAATCTTCAGTTCAGCGTTGTAAATAAGGCGGTGGCACAGGGAAAATGACCAGTTTAAAAATTAAATCGGAGGGTGAGCAGTGGTCCACAGGACCACTAAGGAAATTCTAGGGTAACCAGGGTCCAGACATTATCTCAACTATTTTAATTACCCACTTCTTTAGTTTAGCAGACGCCGCGCCCTGGTCAATGGTCATGGACCAGTTCTTTATTCCAGGGCAGGGGGGTCGCTGGCCCAATGTCTAGTTTTAAAAAAATCCCTATTTCCCACCCTGCTTCAGTTGGGAGTCCTGGAGCTCCTAAAGTCCAGAGATGCATATGACAAGGATTCATTTCTCATAAGCGAGAATGGCCAACTTTGTTGTGTTAGAGACAGCCTGGCAGCCTGGTATTTTTTTACTTCTAAGTCAGCTGGGTTTTCACCTTTAAAAGTTAATACAGCCCTTTGAATTTAAATAATTAGAAATGAGAAATGTTATTAAATGAATAAATCTATACGGTTGCAGTTGTGTCAAAATGAGAGCAATTAAATATGTGTCTTTGATATTTAGCTCTGATAATTTCAGAAAATTAATAAAAAGTAGTGTTATGTATTTAACCAGAATTTATTTTATTGAAATTTATTAATAATTATTTAATTAAATAAATTGTAATACTATTTTATGTTTTAAATTTTACAAATAAAATTCAATATAGTAAACATAGGGCAAAGGTTATATTGTATTATAAATAGCCAGTGGGATTGATTTTAGCTATATCGCAATTAGAGCTCGACATTTTCTATCCATTATCCACAAATTAGTAATTAATTTGAGTGAAAATAGGTGGATATCTTTTATTAATTGGGAAATAATGCACACACTTTACATTTAAATTTTAGAAGTTAATTTATTATTTACTTTTTGTATGTAATATTCAGCATTAATTTGACTAAGACAATTAACTAATTACCTACGAGGAATTAACTAGTATATATGGTTAAAATTATAATTTAATCGTTTCAAAACTAATATGGTTTTGAACCGGTTTTTGTGATTTAGTTATTAAAATTTGTGATTATTGATTGGTCAATATTGAAAATCAACCAATGGTGGAACTAATTTTTTTTTAAACTCAATGAAACTGAAATATCAATGAATCATCTACTCAGGGAGGAGGAAGGGAGTGGCGGGCTAATGCTATAAAAGCCGGCGTTTAGTGGCCCCAGAGAGAGAAATTGTAGTACAGTTTCTTGGTTACCGCGCCTGCGCGGCGTCGATGACGTAGTTTGAAATTTGAATCGGCAATATTTTGTCTTCTGCTCTCCCATCCGATATGTGCCAGTGCCAAGCCAACTTAGCCAAGTCTTAAAGTTTTTTCTCTAATTTATTAAACTTTTAACTGGTTTTAGCAAAGTTTTAGGAATAATTCGAATAGTTCTAACTAATTGATAACTAATGAACAATAATGCCAGCAAAAAACTGTTCTTATAATGGTTGTAGAAACCATTCTAGATATGCCCACAAGAAATATATGGCTGGTATCAAATTTTTTCGTTTTCCAAAACCTAAAAGAGAATCTAATAAGTGTACTCGGTGGGTTAGAGCATGTGGTAGGCCAGATTTCTTAACTTCAGAAAGAGTATCGAAAGGGCTTTATGTTTGTTCAGAACATTTTGTCGGGGGGGAAGGTCCAACAGAAGAATACCCTGACCCAATGGCTTACAGTGAGACTGAATACATGATTGTAAGTATTTACTAAACACTTAAAGAACTTGTATAAATTATTGTAAATAAAATATATTAATCTATAGGATCCAAGAAAACAGCAGGACTGTTCCATAATAACAAATACTTCTTCCTCTCTCCTCTCTACTTCTTCCGAAGTTACAAACTGCGATATATCTTTGAATTCTCAACCACTTGAAACCAGGGACCTTCCTCTTGAAGCTGAACATCTAATTGTCAGTCTTGTGGATGCTTTTATCAAATACATTGACTAGTTTAAAATATTTAATTACATTTAGGATCCTAAACGAAGAAAGCTACATCACGAGAATCTTGATTCCTATGAGGTTAATAACCCCGATGGTTCGCTAAACATTTATCAATCATCACCATCGACGTCAAATCATATTGATGCAGATGTTCAAGGAAACACCACCATTTCACCAGAGCCAGTCCTCAGTATATCTTCAAAAATTGACTCTACTGAAATAAGCGGCTTGCAAGACCTTTTCACAAAATATTGGGAGTTCCAAATTAAGAAAGTTGCTGAACCCTTAAACTGGGCCGTTACAAGAACTTCAAATTCAAGATCACTGTTTGTATACAGTACTGACCGAATGACTGATATTGGCTGCCTAAGCGTCGAAGTTAATGAATATCTTAATATGCAAATTAAGGTTTACGGAGTTCTGATATCTGATGAACTCATTGGTCACAAGATTCCTAATACATTAGAGACATTAGAACAGTTGTGCGAACTTCTGAAATATCTAGACACCTTTAAACTATGCCCAGGGGTGTTTGAAAATAATTTAAAAGAGTTTGATTTAAATTTAAAAAATGGCCAAGTGAATATATTTACCAAAGCATTGCATTCTACAAAGTGCGAGGGCCTTTTTAAAGGCTCCTCCATCTCAGACAGATGTAAAAATTGTATAATTTTGAGGAAATCACTGAATAAGAGACTAAAGAGAAGGTCCATGAAGAAAAATCCCAAAGTATTTAGACTGATGTCTAAAAAGGCACAGCATGCCGAGTTTAGAAAGAAAAAAGATGAAATTAAGAATTTGAAGAAAGAAATCCGGAAACTTCGCCGTAAAGCTGAACTATTTCTAAGCACCGAAAGATCTGATATTTTCGACCAAATAATTGATGACAATCCATTTTGTAGTAAAGAAAATTTCCTTTTAATTTTAATGAAACAGCAAATGGAACTTCTGAAAAAGGGGAAAAAAACACCGAAGAAATGGCATCCAGCAATTATAAAATGGTGTTCATATCTAAAAGCTAAATCTCATTGTGCATATGAAGCATTTCGCCAGGTTGTACCACTACCAGCACCTAGGACTCTTTTCGAATATAACTCTGTACTAACTGCAGAAAGTGGCTTTACACAAGATGCGATAAAGGAAATGAAACAAAGGATCGATTTAAACTCGCTGGAAGAACATCAGAAATATTTTTCACTTATCGTAGATGAGATGAAAATTAAAGAAGATCTTGTTTATCGAGCTAAAACGGGTGAATTTGTTGGATTTACACACTTAAATGATGCTGGAAATAAATTGAAAGCCGAAGAACAGAAAAAAACAGGAGGAAATTCTTCAGAACTTTCAATAGCTTCTCACGTTATGACCTTAATGGTTTATGGGTTGACTACCAAATTTAAACATATTCTGGCTTACTTTCCTTGCAAGGAAATGAAAGCCGAGGAGCTACACTCTATCATGGATGAAGCGATCGAGCGATTGGAAAACAATGGTTTCAAAGTTCTAACTGTTGTCTGTGACAAATCATCAATTAATCAAAAGTATATAAAGCTAAGTACAGAGTCAGAAGATTCAGATAGAGAAAGCCAAAACTATAAAGCCAAAAATCTTTATGCTCCTCTAAGTGACCCAAGAGATATATTCTATATTTCTGATCCACCTCACCTTATAAAAACAACACGAAATTGCTTGTTTCATAGTGGGTTTGGCAGCAGTGCCCGGCTTTTAACAAAAAATGGAAAACATTTGTTATGGGCCCATATTGAAGAAATGTTCTTAAAAGATACTTCATCCGCTCTGAGGCTTTGTCCAAAGCTAACTCTGGATCACATTGAACTTGGATCTTTCTACGCCATGAGAGTCAAATTAGCATCTCAAATACTTAGCGCAACTGCAGCTGCAGCCGTTGAAAAATTAGTTGGAGAGAAAGCATCGGAAACTGTAGTTTTCCTCAGAATATTCAACCGATTTTTCGACATACTTAATTCTAGAAATGTAGCACAGGGGACACGAACTAGAAATCCGGATATTGAACCATTTACTTCTATTAATGACTGGCGCTTTAAGGTATGAATTAAATAATATATGACAATGCTTTAAATAATAATATTTAAAATTTCCTTGCAAATAGTGGTTGGAAGAAGACTTTTTAGGATATCTTAAAGAATGGAAAGATGAAGCGGAGAAGGCTGATGTTGCTCCTGAAGAACAAAAGAAAATGCAACTTAGCAGAGAAACATTAGCTGGAATTTACGCAACAGGTACTACGTCATATTGAATTCAATAAAATTTATTTATAAGTGTTAATAATACTAGTCCTCCTTAGTTCACTCAGTGATTGGAGCAACCAAATTTCTTTTGACCAAAGGAGCACCATTCGTGTTAACAGGAAACTTCAATCAAGATCCCTTAGAACAACATTTTGGAATGCATCGACGTTCAAGCGGATGTAACCAAAACCCAGATTTATCCCACATAGGATTTAATGAAAGAAAGTTCAAAATAATGAAACCCTTAATTAACCAAACTACAAGGGGTAATACGACTAAATACAGACCAACTAGTTCAATTTAAAATTTATTACTTTCTGAAAGTCATATTCATGACTAAATTGTTTCTACAAAAATGTACTTGAAAGTTAGGAGTACAGTATTTATAAGTAGTATATTCAAATCACAAATGTATCACTAGTATTTTCATATCACAAATGTATCCCTAGTATTTCATATCACAAATGTATCACTAGTATTTCATATCACAAATTTAAATTTGAAACTAAAATAAAATTATTTGTTTTCAGCCTTGCAGTAGCATTTGACTTTGCATGTACAAGATAAACTTTCTTTCAGTAACCTTCGCAGCCCTTTTTTCTTCGCCAAAGCTAAGCGCTGGGTCTCGTCTAATTTTATTTTAGTGTAGTTTCTCAAAGCAGATCCACGACAATTGATGTATGTGTCAAAAACCAAGGACATAGCCTTTTCCCTATGCTCTACATTTTCATTTCCCCATACATCATACCAAAAGTTTATAACATCGGTTTCTTTAAGCCTTGCTAAAACCATAGCTTTCTGGCTCTTAGTTTCAGAAGCATCCTGCGATAAGTTGATTTTATTTACATTTTGATAAAATGGTTTTGTAAATTGGTCCAGCATTTTAAATAATCTAAAGCCTTTCGTAGTTAAAGATAAAAGACCACCCCTACTAATCAAAGTTGTCCACTCTGTGAAGGTTTTTTGGTTGGATCCAGAATCTTTTGCTATACAATTTTCAAATAAAACCAATATTGCTGGCTCCTCATAGCGATTAGCAATTTTTCGCATTGTATAGCCACCAATGTGATGTATAATTTGGTCTTCTTTGTCCTTAATTTCTTTAAGAGACATGGCAGGGTGTTCTGGGACTTTCAAATTGGTATCGACAAAATCCGGCTTCAAGGAAACCCATTGCGTTAAAATATTGTTCATGAATCTTCTAAGCCAATTGAAAACCACTTTTTCCTGGATTTCTGAACTCAATTTCTTAAACGTTTCAAAATTTAAGAAAAGTGTAATCAGTTTCGAAATTAGATGACTATTTTCCCTAAGTTGTCTGGCGTGTATAATGAAGCTGCCCTTGTCTTTGATATTTTTGGAACTCAGGGTGGTTAGGATCACAATAATATCTGGGCTTAAGTATAGTTTATTTGGATTTAAGCTTTCAAGAAATTCTTTAACATTTTCGCCTTCCAGATCCACGTCTTTCATGTCAGTGCATGTTTTATCAAGCAGGGTTTTTTCGTTCGTAGCGAAAAAATCAGCGTTGAAATCTTAAAAGGGTTAGTATGTTAATTTTGATTAATTTGAAAGAAAAATTCAACATTATCAAGCTTATATACCTGCTGAGGTAAAGTTCTTCGCGAAATATAGCTGTGGTCTAACAGACTTTTGAATAGTAACGGAAGATGGTGGTTGTGGTGGTTCATTTTTTGAAATTGATAAATCAATTGGCGTATTTTCATCATTATAATCTGGCTATTATTTGGATTTCGGAAGAATTAGAACGCAATAAATAATAAAAATATTAAATTTACTTACCTTGGCATTAAGGTATCCTTTTATGGGGTTTGAATCTGATCCCAAAAAGTGTCTGGAGCATACATAGTGTCTTTGATTTATAGTGGCGAGGGTTAATTTAGGATTACCACAAGCCTCTATCCATTTGAGACATAGTTCTTTCTTTGATTTTGGTTTCGGAAAATTAAAAAATCTAATATCTTTTTCATACTTTGAATGGGTTTTACAGAGATAATAACAACACTTTTTATAATTCACCATTCTATCGCTCTAGGCCTAAATCCAAAATCAAAACATTAGCAGACGCTCGAACTTCACAGCTGAAATTCTGACTTGCGCAGTGCCAGATTTAGTGTACTACTTTTAGCCTCTCCTTCGATCCAAAATTGGGGTACCCCGTGCCTATACTAGCCGCCTATCCCTCTCTGGTCCCTGATCTACTGAAAGAGGTATCAACCTATTATTTTTTTCAAAAGAAGGTAAATAAGGATTAGATGGCTTGCTGCTTCAAACAAGATTTTTAATCACGAAGAGAATATTTTTTTAATTTTGGTCAAATTTTAGATATTCGGTAACCGAGTTGATATGAATAAAGCTGTTTTTGCTCATGTCTATTTTAAACTTTAATCACAGATTTCGCTTACCATTTTACAAGCATAATAAACACTACTGAAGGACGCAAATCTATCTGTCATCGGTAACGGTGAACAATATAGCAATTTGCCCAATTAATCAGTTTGAACTTCATTTGCACATTTCTACTCGTTAATTTGAAATGTTGCGAGAAATTTGAATGGAATATAAGTAGTTATCTCTTTCAGAAGATAATTGTTGATGTTGATATTAAAATTCATTGAGTTAAAAAAATTGGTATCAGTATTTCAATTAAGCTTTAATATCAACATCGGTTAATTTACGATATGGGCTCATGATGTTAGTTTGTTTATAAGATTAAATCGTTACTTCAAGTGTCACAAGACAATATCTACTCCAAAATCGAGTGTTAGTAACTTTAAAACCATCTCCTCGTCACAGGATATCCGAGGGTGAATTTATTATATCATTGATAGGTGATAATATGACAAGGCGCAATAGCTCAGTCAAGTTTTGGCAAGGCCTAATACCGTTTTGCTTGGCTGCATGTCGCCGTCAAATTCCTTTTAAAGCATAGATCATATAGTATCCACCCTTGATTTTCATTTCGCAACACACGTTGGATTCGTAAACCTCGACACGTACTACGATTAGAAGCATTAAAATGCAAACACAACAACACACTGAGCGTATACATTTTAGTAAATAACAATTCTCACTACAGCTGTTTTCGAGGCTGAAGGAGCGACCGCGGCGATAAAGGAAAAGCCTCCAGCGGAGTCCGGCCAGTAACTTAAAGGGGGTAGTTTCGAGGGAACGAAATTCAAATGCAAGGCGCGTTCCATCAACAAAAAACATTGAATTCGTTTTACGCAATTATAATATTAAAATTTTATACAATTAAATAATATTTAAGAAAACTAAGCACTACTTTCAAAGTCTAAACTTTAAAAATTCGACGATACGAGAAGGCGAAGTAACGGGCAACGAGAGGTAAACAATTTTTTTAAATGGCAAAATTAACGGTAAGCCAAGGCTTAGCGCAATTTCACGGGTTTCACCGCCTTAAAAAAAGTGCCAAGTTTAGAAATAGATTGTGGGACAATAAAAAGTTGGAAAATTATGAAATTGGGCTTATATTAAAGCTTGAAACCTACTTTATATTATATTTAAAATCCATCCATGAGCAAATCCTCAAAATATATGAAAATGACAACGAAAAAGGACCCACTCTCAAATTTTTTCACCTTAAAAAAATGGCGGCCACAAACGGGGTGAAAAAGGGGAAAAGAGCTATTAAAGCAGTCTTATTTCACTATCGATAGGCCATTTCAACCAAAAGGCATTAAGAAAAAACAATCGGATTAATATGACGCAACTAAACGCAAAAAAAGGCCAATTTTGGTCGCGCTGATATTTTCTAGTAAATCAGTCTATCCATGCTTAAATAACGCAGATTGGGGTAATTTTGAAAATTTAAAATTAAACATACTTAAACTTAAAATTAATCAATGAAAGCTAGAAAGCACAAATACTAAATATGAGGCTTTCATTTGAAACCGTTTTCAAATCAAACAAACGTATAGTTATTTCATGACGGCTTCCACAAAAAGGCTATCTGTTAAATTTTTCCCATGTTATTTCTATGGAAAATTTCAGGATTTTCATCAAAATATCGTAAAATTTTTATGGAAATGAAAACCACCCTTAGCAACTTTATTTTTTATAAGAAAAACTAATGGATGGATCTTTTTGAAATTTTAACCACATATTTAGGGCCCGAATTGTAGTTCTGTGGAATTTTTTCAAAGCAGTTAATACGATACAAAAAAAGTTATAACCAATCAAAAAACCATCCTTATACATTGAAGTCGGTATGAGGTCTTATCTAAGAGAGCTATCGCTCTCATAGAATACTATGACGTACTCTAATTTAGTGTCCATCCCCTCGAGTTACCCTTTGTCAATTAATTGTAATACTAAAAACGGAGCCCTAACAATGGCGGGTGGTTTCGAGGAACGTTTTTTGTTGCAAAAAACCCTTCAGTAGCGCGTGAGTCGAATTTCCACTTAAACTAACAGCTCGGTTATTGCAAATCTTAGATAGGGAGTAAATTGTAAGATTAGTTGTTTGACCTTTTTGAAGAAAATTTTAATTTTGATTACAGTTACGCTTAGAGGAACAGTAACGAGGTTCTATGGTTAGGGACAACCTTGGACAAGTCAGGGTATTTTAAAAATGGCCCCAAATGTATGAGAATTTTACACAAAGTTCATGGAAATGTTAGAGAATTTTACACAAAGTCCATGGATAAGTTGGAGAATTTTAACAAAGTCCATGGAAAAGTTGGAGAATTTTAACAAATTTCTTTATCTATATTTAGAAGAACTTTAGTTAAAAATTTCCACCTGTAAAACTTTAAAGCTAGCTACCTAATTGTAATGACCATTTCACGAATTAACCATCAATGAATGCTTTTAAGGATGAAATTCCCTCTTAATGTTTATTAGGCACGACAGAGAATGATTTTCCAACCAAAGTTTCGATCGAGTTACTTCATTTTTTTTTTTTTGGCGACCGAAAAATGTGATTAGGCTTAGCTAAACCATAGTTATTAGTTGGCAATCGTTATATATTTTTGCGCAGAAATTCTTCTTCCGCGCGTACGTTGCCTCTCGAAATCTCGGTTTCACGGATCTCGAGGAGATAATCACTATAGAATTTTCAGTTCTGCAACCCATCTTTAGGGTCGATTAGCGAGCGAATGGTAGCCGAAATTTTCCTTCGCGAGTATGGCCCGCGCTTCATACCATAGACATTTGAAACTAATATAACTCGTAAGCGCAAAATCCTCGCTTCTCTATGGGCCGTTGTTTTTGTCAAAGTATACGTTTTGATATCTATGATAAGGACTGAACTCTGCAAGCTAGGTTTAGGGCTAACGAGGGGCTGATTTGGTGGGCGGAGTTTACTCGAAACCATCGAGCTGAACGATTGAAACTTATCATTTACTCGGGTTTTCCAAGATCCGGTCACAAATGGTCATCAACGTTTTTTTTTCAAAGATATGCCCTTTTATTGTTCGACCAACTTCAATTACTTTTATTGTGATCTTTTTTTGGTCATTATCCCTCCCTTTCTAAGGTTTCTTTAAAACTTCCGAACAGATATTCTAGCTAGGTTTATATACAGGGTGAAACTATTACCTATTGTCCAGTCTGGAAATCTCGCAATCGACGGATTCTAGAATCTGTATGAAAACGGATGCGGCATGGTCTGGTCTCGTGCCATTTCGAATTGCACTTTTCGGCACAAGTAGATTTTGTTAGATTGTCTGGGATGATGGTGGCATGCGTGCCATCAAGGTTCAAGGCTCGTGCTCCGATCATGATAGGAATATAATGGGCACCCTTAGCTTGGTAAATTCCAGGATTATGAGGGCTTTACGTAACGCTAATGCGCCGCTCGTGGCACCAGGAATTTTACGATGGTATGACCCAAAGCGGGAATACAATAACAATAGTTTTCTTTCGGAATTACAAGAATGCTTTTATACGTAAGGTGAGGTAATCTAAGATTGGAACGCACGCGTCTTTATAGCGAATTCCTCGAGTTTAGGATACTTAAGAAAATTCATTAAAATTTTCAACAAAACTGGAAAATGACATGGTCTAAAAATCTTCTACAAAAATGTCTCTAGATGTAAGATCTTTTCAATTTTGTCTCGAGAAAAGTGACATTTCAATTTAGGTCTTAATTGATTTTGCGAGGTTTAAAAATGACTAAATTAAAGCGCATTATCTTTAGGACCGCCTATGGTATGTACCATCTCAAAAAATATGTACAAATTTTGAGAAATTTGGTATTCGAGGAGTTATACCATGAAGTGAAATTTAACAATAGTTTTGGATTTTTTGAATTCTAAACTGTTTACAAATATCTTGAAAAAAGCTAGTAAACTCCGCGCCCCTTTTCCTGAAAATGAATAAAAAAGTAATTGTTAGCTTTCCTTTCATCATTACGTGGTACTTGTATATCCTGCAAAGAATTTTTTTTAAAAAAATACCAACGAAATAGACTTTTTTTTTTTTAGTTTTCTAAATAATCTTTTTGGAAATTGTTCTCGCAAGTGAATTCTCGAAAATTCAAGAACTGTAAGACTAATATTAACTTGATCCATTAAGGTTTCGTGTCGGGTGGGTTCGCGGTAAGGACTCTTCTCTCTCTCCCGAAATGTTGTTGAGGACCTTTGTCGGATGGGGCTGCTTGCATCCAGAGAGACCAGCCAAATTCGAAATTCTTTTATCCCGAAAGACACTCCGAGTTTGCTACGAGTTGGAACTCTGATAGGTGTATGGAGAATATATATTGGTTAGGGGATAACTGTGGTTGGAATGATAGGATACCCGAGGCTTACGGCGCGAAAAACCATTAGAGATAGTCGGTTGTTCCCTCCCCGAACGTCTTCGACGGTAAAGCGATAGGTACTGCATGCTCTCTGATAGACGTACTCTTTTGAGGAGTCAGAGTTTTTGAGATGGACCAAGCAACCGGAGAACTACCCGAGATAAAGAAAGGACCAGGGATCCGACATCAAGTTTATATTCATTCAGTCAGGTTTTATTTTTAAAAAGCTCGCGTCAAATGTTTTGGAATCTGTAGCTGTTCAAAAAATCGTTACTATTTTCCGCTCCAAATTCTTTTAAGTTATTAAAAATTAAGTCCCAGTTAGTCAGATTAAGGTTGGAGCTAAGTTATCATCAGAGAAGTTCAGATCAGGACTTTTCTTTTGATGCCTAGCTAAGTAGCTAAGTTATCATCGTCAAAGTTCAGATCTGGACTTATCTTCTAATGCTTAGGTCAATTATCTTCAGGATTCTATTACTTATATCAAATTAAAAATTATTAAAATGAAAGGAATGCCAAAACAATGGAATCCTCTTTTTAAATAAAATGAACCGTGTGTAAATTCGTATTGAATCTTGGCTTAATGCGGGACCCCTAATGGTGGTGGACGGACATCTTTGAGATGAGCTCGGAGCGGATGACTCCTCCCAAGTCTCCTGTTTCCCCCTAAACTCGCCTTCTCTCTCTCATCTTACCTATCCTCTCTCTTGTATCCCCGAAGAAAAAAGTAAGAATCAAAACGACAACTCAACCAAACATTGAATCTAACACTTGAGCGAACTTTAGTGTCCGTGAACAACCCGGTGACAATTTAACGTGTCGTTCAAATTTATAGTCCGGTATTTTTATAGCAATGCAAGACGGGAAGGGGGATACCAAGAGAAATCCCTAAAGGGGGGTTTTATTTCAATCTTAAGAACAAGTAGCTGATATATATTTTTTTCTCATCTGAATTTTTTTTATCTTCTGTAATACCGAAGAAGTTGGACTACAGTGTCTTTTTCTCCATGGATGCCTGAATTCTTTCTCTCTTGGCTTTCTCCACAGTAGAGTAAGAATGAGGGGCTCGACACTCCTAAGGATGGCCCCTTGTACCCAAGTCCAAAACTTGAAATAGGCCTAGTTTAAAAAAGATTTGAGTTTCTATATATTTTAAATTTAGATATTTCTTCAAATTCGAAAATTGCAATTTATAAGGGATAGAAGACTCCAAACTTAAGCCTAATCAAACCAAGATAGAAGACTCCAAACTTAAGCCTAACCAAACCAAGATAGAAGACTCCAAACTTAAGCCTAACCAAACCAAGATAGAAGACTCCAAACTTAAGCCTAACCAAACCAAATAGAAGACTCCAAACTTAAGCCTAACCAAACCTATCCTAAGCCCAACGCGATAGGCTACAATAAATTTAAATAATTTTATTAAAATTAAAAAATGACTTAAAATGAAAAGTGTTAGAAAAATATTTAGGAGTGTCGAATCCCTCTTGGATAGAGAGAGAGAAAAAGGTCCATAGGTGACGTCACGGTTCCGAGAGTGCAAATTAGGGAGTAGGGAAAGTAAGGGGGGTACGTGGGGATGGAATAAATATTCGGGTTTTTGGAACCGCTCATTTTTAGCCATTAAAAAGTTCTCTTTGGATTTTTTTCGGTTTTCAGAAATTGTAGACTAGAAGTCCTTACCTTACCTAGCCGGGCCTACTTCTCGGCTCCCGCGCATCATTTGAGAGCTGCTTTTTTTATTCCTGTGAAATAGTTTTCTTCTGCGGTGGTAATGATGTTTTGGGATGTTCTAACTTGGTATTATCCCTCATCCATCGAAGGACCAACATATATCGTAGATATTATTTTGGATTTCAAAAAAAGAGAATCGTTCTAGTGGTTTAACCCGAGTCTATTGTTAACTTTTTTTGCCCGGTTTCGGCTTAGCTTATGTCCCTTCTGACATGAATTTAAGCCACTACCTCCAGAGTATTTATCCGTCTCTCACTATATTGAAGAAACTGATAAAGATGTCACTATTAAACCGAGAAACTTAAAGATGTTTTGAAAACTAAACTGTAGTCTATAAATTTTTAATCGGTAAATATAACCCCTATTTTTCAAGATGGCGCATCTCTAGGTTTTATTAAACAAATGTATACAAATTTTCAACGGAATATTTTAGAAATTTACCTTAGCTATTACCGTAACTTCGGTTAAATATTCATGTTAAAAGTAAATGAACCATAAATTTACTTTGAAGTTGGGAAAAAACTTATATTTTCGTGGTATATTCTTTGAACCATATACGCGTTTCTACCATCTGTATATGAAGGTTATTTATTTGGTAGTTGATGATTTGATGGGTTTTTTCATTTTGGCGTTATGTGGGTGGATATTACCGTCGCGGTTTTGGTTTTCGTGGTCAATTTCTATTATTATCTTCAACTGGTCTCTTTGCGCCACTGGTTCCGTGACGCGCTTGATAGCTAGCTTTAACTTATCTCGCGCTGTATTTTTTTTTATTGTTATTATCGGAGAGCCGTGGTGGTACCGCGTATCTTATCAAAGGTAAGGGCTACTTTTACTTTTCGGTAGAATTAGAGACAATACTACTTGTGTGGTCAGTGGGTCCCCGGTGTCTATATTGACTTTAAGAACGTTTCCGGTCATGCAAAGTACCTTTTAAAAGTACTTATGGAATTCGTCCCTTTTAGATGGTTAATATTTTTAGATTTAGATACGTGGTTTTGAGTCCTTGAGTTTAGCAAAGAACCCATAGATAAGGGGGTCCTTTAATTATAGAATTCAGACGACAAAGATTCGTACGTTCTCTGTACTTATATGGGTTCTTGGTTTAGTTAGTTAGCTAGCTTCGGGCCTAAATTGTAAAAATACTTCAAGGCGACTCGTATTGGTGGACAGATAAGTAATTTTTTTTTCTGTATATCCAAAGATAAAACTTTTAGAAAGGAGAGTAAAATGGCTCCTAACTTTAGATAACAGCGTAATATTGAAAACCGTGGGTATTCCTACACTCGTAACACTCCGACACCTTTAATTCTTTCCTAGGTTGGTTGGTATTCACTGCCGCGTCCTGCCAATGTTAAAAAAATCAAAATGTTACTTTTGATGGACATTTTTTTACCTTCATTCACCTTCGGAGGACGGAATGTAACCCCCCCCCAAAGGTTCACTTTCCGTCACCGGTGATGATATATCGTTTTTTATGAGTGTACTTTTAATATAAATCAATTTAATTTTTGTCAAAGTAGAAAAGGGGTATATAAGGGGAATATCTTTTCTTATCAAATGTTTCAAGTTTTAGACCCTGACCTTTACCTGTATTCCCAATTATTTTAATTAATCAACGTGTGTCTCTCTGATTAAAACGTGATCATTTTAATTTTTTTACCGCTTAATTTTTCTTCAAGGATGACTTTCTGGTGTCAGGTTGCGTTAGGCTTAGTGATAATTTTTTTTATTAACGAGGTTAAGAGCCATGGCTAAAAATATTCTGTTGTTGGGGAGAAAAAATGGATTCATTTTCGAATTTTAAATTTTCTTAGAAATGGTACGGCTCAAAAATGACCCATACAACCCCCTGTATTTCGGTGGTTTTATCCCCCCCCCCCTTTTTGTAAAAATTTTAATCTTTGATCTAATATAACTAACTCGGGGCTGCTTAATTATGCAAAAATAATTAATAATACCTTGGAAGGGGTTCGGAATATACTAAACTTCCTGATAAAACGTTAACACGGCTTTGTTTGATAATACCTCGTGTTTATATCTTTTAATACATGGCCCCTCCCCCCTAAAATCTACCTTCCCCCCCTTAGTTTGAAGTAACACGTTGAATTTTAATCAAGTTTCGTAATCGAATGAATCTTAAATAACCCAAATAATTGTCTCAATAGTAAACCGATAGATACATCGCCGAATGCTATTATAAATTACGCTTATCGTGAATCTATTTCAATTATTTCATGAAACGTTAATTAGCTTTATTAAAAATTTTAGTTTAATTTAATTCGTCGTGTTTAGATCGATGTTTGAAATAGTTAATATTACCTAACCTTATCAAAAAAAAATATTTGAACTCCGAAACCAATCACTAAAACATTTCTTCTCGATATCTTTGACTTTAACTTCAGCGCGGGCATAGCCAAGTTAATCAAGTTTAGTTCCCTAAATATTCTTGGGAGAAAGATTAAATTCATTGTTGGATTATGTAGCTCAGTATTCCTTTTCACACGCGCGGCATTTCTTTAAAATAAAAATGTTTTAAAGAATTAGGGAAGTTTAAATTTGACCCAGTAAAGTCATATTAGAGAGATAGCGCGCTTTCACCGCTTTCTCATTATAAATATTAAAATTTTTTTTGTCTGACTTTATTATCGGTGTTGGTACGTACGCTCGGCACTACCGCTATCAAATACAATTTTTAACACCGTTTTAACACGGTCGATGGTAATCCGCGGTGGTCGGCCAGACTGAAATTTGAACTTTTTGATCTCTCCCTCCAAAACCGAAGAAAACATTCTTTATTTAGTTCAGTTCGCACCTAGAAATAAGTTGCGGGTAATTTAAGAAATACCGTTGTAAGGTAGCGATTAATGCAAATCGGTGAAAGGTCAGGGATTTTGAAAATGGATTTAAAATATCAATTAAGAATAATTAATAATTCTTTTAAAATTGAAAGGATAAATCAGTCTTAATCTAGAATTAATTAACCCCATTATTTATCTATTTATTTATAACTATTTTAAAATAGACGTCCTACTAAACTAATTATTCAATAATGAAATGCCTGATTAATAAATAGCGTGATACTATATTGAAATAAATATAGCTAGTGCGAACTTATCTACGGTGTATCTGTGTTGGAAATGGCGCGTAGCAGACGTAATAGAGGCTACTTAGGTATTCCAATCACGGCCTTAATATCTCTCGGCCAGCCTAATGACACAATAAAAACCAATTTCAGCGCGCAGCTCTTAACAAAAACGACCCCGGCTATACCACGCACTCAACTACCGTGTATGAAATTTATTTGGTCAAAATATTTAATCCCAAAATATTTAAGGAAAATTATTACCGTCTTTCAAAGTACTAGCTGCTTTATATCGCGAATAATTTAAATACACCCATGAATTTAAAGTTTTTTGAACAATGCAATTATTTATTAAGAAAGTGACGCTAAAACGTCTAGTTCACGGGGTTTTATAAGGACCTTACGTCATGTGACCAAATTTCAACCACGATCTAGAGGCGTGTCGTTGACAGTTACACCAAATCAAAGTGTACGTACATCGGTCCTCGTAGCACCCTGTACATTCTTGGGAGCGTGGAATAAATTTTAGGTTACGAGGAGCGATAGTATATTGTGTTTTCTATAAGAAATATATATTGAAATATTGGGGGAATATAGTTTCTAGCTATTTTCTTTTTAAATCTAATTAGATTGTAAGATACTTTGAACTGTCATATTGAATGATTTATCATTTTGAACGTAATTTTTGTTAGAAACCTGGCCTCGTACCTTTTACGAATTGTACACGTAGGACTCGGTTATTTCTCTTATTATGTTAATTATCTTTTTGAGTTTGCCGTGTATTAAAACTTACGGTAGCTACCGCCGAGTATAGTTACCTTTTTCAAAGCCCCTAATGATGCCTAGATTGATGGAAAGTTTGGCAAAGATGGCTGCTGCTCGCTTCAGCTACTCTCTCTCTCTCATGTTCTACGCGTCTATTGAAATTACAATGAAATATTATCTTAACAAGTTTTATTACGGCTTGTTTTTTTATCGTGCGAAGGTGTAAGGAAAACATAGATTTTGAGAGGCGTACAACTGATTTGTAATTCGTGAAAATGATGACTCAAAAATGTCAGCGTTAGGTTCAGGAGGGTCCTTGAATTTACATTTATTGAAAAGGGAAAATTGGTTTAGGTAGAACTTAAGATAGAAAGGTCAATTAACCCTATCCTAAACATTTACAGTAATATTTTATTTTTAAATTTACGATACAATCATGATTCTATCTAACAATTAGTTTTTTTCTTTTTCAGAACATATTTGGACGGTTTGAAAGGATTCAATTCGGATAACACGAAAGGATTGAACAAAATATTTTGATGATCTACTTAATCAAAATGTGACGTCCCATTTCAAAGATTTAAAAAGAAAGGGTTCAATTGGAAGTTAGGGGATGCTTGCGGTAGCATCGTCGATATGGGTGATAAGCGTTTCGCCCATAATACTCCGGCAAGTGGGAGTAGTAGTTCGAAAGAGCCCATTCTGACGTGGCCATACCTATAGGATGTCATTGGTTTAAAAAGTGAAAAGTCATCAATATGGCTGCCGCCGCTTTGAGAGGACATTTCCTGGTGGGGAAATTGGTCAATTTGACCTTAATCCTGATGACACTTTTCCGGACAAGTACGTCGGAGTACTTGCAGGAATTCGAGATTTCGGAAGGCGTTGGTCTCGGGACCACCATCGGACTTATTGGACAGTCGACTCCCGGTCAGTCCAAACCTCCTCCGCCACCCTATTTAATCGTGCCGGTTCCCGGTAGCGCCGTGGATTCTGACCTGCACATTGACCAAAGTACGGGAGAGATTAGGACTAGCGTCTTATTGGACCGCGAGGAACGTTCTTACTACTCGTTCGTGGCCATCCCGCCTAGTGGCGAGAACATACGCGTCGTAATAAAAGTCGAGGACGAAAACGATAACGCGCCGGAATTTCCGACACCCTTTATGGCCATCGAGTTCCCGGAGAACACGCCTCGCGACGTGAAACGGACGTTAAACCCGGCCAGGGACAAAGATCTCGGCGTTTTCAACACGCAACGTTACAAGATAGTGTCCGGTAACGTTAATAACGCCTTTAGGTTGTCGTCGCATCGTGAACGCGACGATGTCCTCTATCTTGACCTTCAAATCAACGGGTTCCTCGACCGCGAGACGACTTTTTTCTACAGTCTCGTCATAGAAGCGTACGACGGTGGTACGCCGCCCATGAAAGGGTCCATGACGGTTAACATCACCATTCAGGACGTCAATGATAATCAACCCATTTTCAATCAAAGTCGGTACTTCGCGACGGTAGCCGAAAACGCCACCATCGGTACCAGCGTTTTGAAGGTTTTCGCGACGGATACCGATTCCGGGGATAACGGACGAATATCGTACTCCATCAACAGACGTCAAAGCGACCGCGAAAATGTCTTCGCCATTGACGCCAAAACGGGAGTCATATCGGTCAATAAGTTACTGGATTTCGAAGCCAAAGATGTTCACGAGTTAGTCATTGTCGCCCGTGACAATGGCGCCCAACCTTTGGAAACCACCGCTTTCGTTTCTATCCGCGTTACCGACGTTAACGACAACCAACCTACCATCAATCTAATCTTCCTGTCGGACGACGCCAGCCCTAAAATATCCGAGGACGCCAAACCGGGAGAGTTCGTGGCCAGAATAAGCGTCAACGATCCCGATTCTAAGGAAGAGTACGCCAACGTCAACGTCACCTTGCAAGGAGGCGACGGCCACTTTGGTTTAACTACCCAAGACAATATCATCTATTTGGTAATTGTCTCGCATCCGTTAGACCGCGAGGAGAAACCCAACTATACCATGGTGGTGACGGCGACGGATCAAGGCAGTCCGCCGTTGAACGCGTCGCGGGCCTTTGAGTTATCGGTTACCGATACGAACGACAACGCGCCGGAATTCGATCACACTGTGTATTACGCGAACGTCTTGGAGGTGGCGGACCCTGGTACATCCGTTTTCCAGTTGTCCGCCGTTGACCGTGACGAGGGAAATAATTCGGTTGTGACGTACGCGATTAAGGATACCCCAGAGACGCATTCGGAGTGGTTCGTCATCGACACCAAAACCGGATTGGTCACTACCAGGATGCACATCGATTGCGAAACTGACCCTATCCCTCAGATAACGGTGGTGGCCACGGATGGGGGCAATCCGCCTTTGTCTTCCAGCGCCACCGTGGTCGTGACCATTAGTGACGTCAACGATAACGAACCAATCTTCGATCAAAGCTTCTACAACGTCACCATTAGTGAAAACGAAGCCGTGGGCAAATGCGTCATACGGGTAAGTCAAATGTCTTCTCTTTATTTGTGGTGTTGGGTTTCTTAGCCTGGCCGATTACTTAATCGGTACTTATACGTAATTTGAGGTTCAAGTAGCTTGCTAATTAGGGGATTGTTAAAATAGAGAAATACTTTGACTACGTTGGTGGGTTTTCACCTCGACTCTGAGCGAGGCAGTACGCTTAGGTAGCTCGAGATGATAATTCGCGCGTTTGGCGTCAAGTCTTCAAGATGTAAAACTACGAGAGAGAAAAAACTGTTCCGAAACTCGTTACGTAAGTTTTTCGCGTAAATCACTCGGGAACTTGACGCAACTCCCGCGATTCTAGAAAAGCCATTTAAAGCGAAGCTCCTAATGTAAACTAACCATGTCCGCTAAATGACGCGCGTACGGCGCGTTAAACCCCGCCCATCGATACGTCACTCATCACGTTAGCGAACGACGACGCATCGTTCTGACAGTTCAAGATAGACACCTTGCAGCTAGAAACCTTTTTTACGGAATACGTAATGGGACGCGGTTACGCGGGTGGAGTGCATGCTCGGGTATTTAGGGTAGGAGAATTCCGTTTACCAAGGAGGGTGGCCACGTTCTTAGCGCCATTGTTATAAACCCTGGCTCTTTTCCGTAGCTGGCGTAGTTCCCAGGGCCTACAAGCGCCTAAGAAACGCGTGGAGTCTCTCGAGTTAGATAGGTACGCGAAGCCAATCGCGATAAGGAATGCCTAGAGCTTACTTACTATCTGTATGGGGAATTGTAAAATGCCAAGGCCCGGACTTATCGAGGAGGTTTAGAAAGATTGAAAAACCAACCAAGTCGTAAAAACTGAAATTTTTGGTTTCCGAAAACACGATACTAGCGGCCGGGGTTTAGACATCCGATTGCGACTTAGCAACAAGACCAATACCGTAAAGGTCAACCAATCAGAACACGCCCCCTAAATAAGGCGTTTTAATGTATAGTGGTCAGTTAGGTCTGTTTATAAAACATATTGCAGTGTTTCTAGGGTACTAGAACATAGTGATTCAAACGTATTAGTTAAAAATAATAACTGAGACCTAAGTTCCCAGCAAAGAAGTATTATCCGTAAAGAAATCTTGGATGTTTAAAAAGGTTAAATTCAACCATCTACGTTATCAGTTAAACTTTGACAAGGCATTCGGGACAGATGTTATAAATGGAATACCCGAATAGTACTTTGTACATATTTTAACCTGCTCGGAAGATGTTACCTTTTTCGCGCCCTCCAATTAAAGCAGCGTGTTTGATTTCGAAGCTAGATTCTAGAGAAGTGGGGGGGGGGCGTGAGGGTTATCTATCTGCCCGGATTTCGATGCCAATATCTTTTGGCGCGCTCGATTCGTGCGTGTTAAGCCTTAAAACTCTGCGGAGCACGTGGGCCTCGAGAATCGTATAAATAACCTGAAAAATCTTCTAAAACACCTTATTTCTTATAAAAGGCAGAGGATTTTAGTTCTTTTTTTTAGAAATAAAATAGCTAAGAAAAAAAGTTTAATTGATAAATGAGTGTCTGGAATTTTAAGGTTTTGACATCGCGAGTTGAAATTTAGTGATTGGATGGAAGTTCATAACTTGATGGAATTTGGGGCTTTGTAAAGTGGTCTAAGAATTTTTATTTAGGCCGTATGTATTTGGGGAAAGTTAGGAGAGAGAGAGACCTTACACCTTGATTGAAGGTTGCGTCATTTGAATATTATTTTAAATTGGGGGCCCGAGTACTTCGAGTACTATACTTCTTCTTTGCGCGATTTCATTTAAGAATGGGGCTTAGTCGAAGTATTAGTGAGAAAGAGTATATCCTTTAGTTTATAGCCTCTCTTGGGTTTCTCGCTTTGATTTAGAAGTTGGCCTTCAATGCCTCTTTTTGGGAAGCGTAGCCGGGCCGGGGCCGGGGTGTCCGTGTACTGCGCTGTCTCCGCCGCGTGTCTTGGGCGTAACTATACGCGCTTCCATACCTGTTCCGATTCCAAATGGCCCTATTTAAGTTTTTTGACGCGCTGATATTTAGCCCAGTATCTTTTATTACTTCTATTATCTTTTCGTTTATATAGACCTTAAGACCCGAGCGAGAGAGTTTTGTTTCAAACTTTTTCAAATTGGGTGTGTTTTTACGGGGGCGTACCCGCCAATTTTCCAACGCTCTCGGTGTTATAACCCTAAGTAAAGTGATTCGAATACTGTCTAATTGCTATCTGGACAGAATGGCTTAGATATTCCGAGACATTTACTACTTAGTACGCGGGGTCTACGCAAATCTAGACGGATTTGAATATTTTTCCCGTTTTTAAACGATTTCCAAAAGATTTAAAGCCAAATGTGATGCAAATTTCAAAGGAAGGGTTTGCCAAGCCACTCGGGAATTTTATGGAATAAATTTCAATCAAATGATTGATTGACACTTATTTTTATATTTATTCGCGTAATAATTTCCATTCAATTTTCAAATTTATTTATTTTTTAATGTCTTAGCTAGTGTTTAGTCTTTGGCGTAATATTTTTTAGTCAAATTTGACGTATAATTTGTATGGAATAGGTGAAAGGTTGTGGGATATATTCGATAAAAAGGAATTGAATAATAATTTTAGTCAGACCTAAAATATTTCGTCTTAGGTGAGCGTAGTTCAATAATATTTATTGAATTTTACATTTTCTTACGCGTCCCTTTTTAAGTATAGATCAAAATGATACGCGGGATTACAACAATATAGAGGTTCTTGTTTCTTATATAGCAAAGGCTGATTGCCACCTTAACTGCACGGTATATATACGCTAAATCATTCCATCTTTTGATTTTTCTGTCTTGGAAAATCTTGTACGAGTCCGTCTGGCCCGAGGCGCCTTGAATTTTTAACACGTTTAATGACGGGAAAAAGTAATTTGGTCTTATACGGTAGCCTAGATATATATATATATTTTTAAATTATTCAGGCTTAGCCCTAAAGGGCTGCTGGATCTCTCCATCCATGCACTACTCGGTACTTTCTACCACGTAAAGAAGAGGGAGACATTCGCGTATTGCATTATGGGTGGTTTATGATTTTCACCATCGTCGTCTGCTGCTGGTTCCATAGAATGCTTATTTTTTCTACAACTAATGACGTCGAGTCTTGTTTCTCGCGTATGAAAAGCATTATGTAAAAGTATTTAGACTCGATAGGTAATTTTATCCGCCTTTTGATTGGTTAGTTACTTGGAAAGGATAGTGCCATGCATGCCCCAAAGCTCTAAATGTTTCGCTGGCTTTGAAAGAATGTCACTTGAAACTGTTTTAGAAAAGGACGACAAGGATGGATAGGAGAGAGAGAGAGAGAGAGAGAGAGAGAGAGAGAGAGAGAGAGAGAGAGAGAGAGAGAGAGAGAGAGAGAGAGAGAGAGAGAGAGAGAGAGTGTCTTCTCAGAGAGAGAGTGGGTGCAGGCGGACCATACTTCTTAATAGGGCTTCAAGAATAAATTAATATCGTAAACCCATAATTCTCGCCATAAGTACGAGGCTACGGTATGAGGTTGTACATTTAAGATCAAATTAACGGGGCTAGGTTCGAACTAAGACACGATGAGTGTATTATGGCCTACTGTCTTAGAGGTAGAGATCACGCTAGGTGATCTTTGTCCGGTTTTTTGTTTCGGCAAGTACGCCACCGGGTGACACGCCCACTTTTTATAAAGGATTCTGGCGAATATCGTTCGATGGTTGAGCCCATACTTCCGCGGAATATAATAGTCTTATGTTAATTCATGCCATTCCGGTTTGGTTGTCCCGGTGAAGAACTAGTCTTTTCCGTCAGCTAGGCCTCGCCAACCGGAGCTTCTCGAAGAAATGGTTACGAATTCTATTACCCTTGGAAAGGAATCGCTTTGTACTTTCAGTTTCCACCGTGAAGAGTTTTACCTAAACCATTCGGACCAAGTAGTTACGACTTTAGGCTGGCATTGATCTTGAGACGGGCGCTTTTTTTAATTGTTTTAATAAAAGGGAGCCAAAGACGACAATGGACCCGTTTTGACAAAAGACTTTTTCTTTTATATTACATATATGCCCCCCCCCCCTCAAACTTGACTCGAAACGAGGTGGGTTTGTTATCGTTAAAAAAATGTTGCTGTCGAGTGGTGTCTTAGCTTAATGGTTGTACTTGCGGTTTGTGTACCATTTGGAGGGTTATAATGGCGGCCTGTTTCAATATACGCTTCGTAATATGTCATTTGGCTAATGGGGCCCGTTGGGATAAAATTGAAGCGAAACTTTATTTGGGGGTTTTTTAGTGAATTTTTTGAATTTGAAATCACGCCCCGTTTCTTAAAATCATTGATAGATTGTAGACATTTTAGAACAGTTTTTGCTCGCGTGCAAATCATCATCATCGTCCTATCTTAAACATTTTATCGAAAAACTGTTAAAATTTTGACGTTACAAAGTTTCCAATTTTAAATTTATTCAAATTTCGTTTTTATAAGGTATCCCTTCGTGCTGTGAGCTTTTTACCAGGAAAATTTCAAAGTAGTTTTTTTCTTTATCACTACCCATCTAGCTTCAAAGTAAGGCGTCTGTAATTTTATTCGCCATTTTTCGCACCATCTAGCGCTGAATAGAAGTAGGGTTAGTCCCCCTATTATCGGACACATTTTAAAAAATTATGGTTAAATGTAAGGAAATCACAGAAAACCTTTGAAAAGTTTATGAAATATATATTTTGAACGTTTCTGCACCTAATGGTATAGAAATAATTCCAAAAGAACGATGTAATGTTGTCCCAATCATGGATTTTATTCGGCAAGTATCGTACCCTATTATCGGCTATTTGGATGTTGATTCGGACACCCATGTTCCATTTATCGGACGCCTATACATCCAACTCGGACACTGGGATCTCAGAATCGGACAGTGGGTCTTTGTAGCCCGGACACTGGGATCTCAGTATCGGACAGTGGGTCTTTGTAGCCCGGACACTGGGATCTCAGTATCGGACATTGGGTCTTCGCTATCGGACACTGGGATCTCAGAATCGGACAGTGGGTCTTTGCTATCGGACACTGGGATCTCAGAATCGGACAGTGGGTCTTTGCTATCGGACACTGGGATCTATGTATCGGACAATGGTTCCTCAATTGGAATACCAGTTTTTTTTAACAATAAAAGACCCGTGAAAATTGTTACTTCTCTGACACTTCTGGATCCATTATGAACATCACTAACCGCTTTAAGCATTAAATATTTACAATCCCTCTCTTATTGTAAGCCTACGTTAAATATTTGTCTTTAAAACCTCTTTGAAAGCTGTCCGATAATAGGTTTTCTACATTAGATACGATTCGCGTTTTATTTTCATGTAAAGAAACCTAGAACTAACTGTTAAAGTAGCAATTTATAGAAAAAGATTCGGGCTTTACAGCCATACACATAACTTATAGTTGGCTTCTATTTATATACCTCAAAACACGATTTAAAAATGGGGGGAAGAATTTTTCCGGCCCCTCAATTAGTTTTAATTAATCAAAAAAATTGGATATCTGGTTCGTTCGCGCTTTCCTCCTCTGACATCGAGCCCCTTCTCTGTTTTTACATGCAACATACAGATTTCGACACCCTCTTTAAAACTAGGTAACTTACAGTGTTCCTTTTTTCCCCGGCAGTTTTATAAACAACTTTTTAAAAATGTGTCCGATAATAGGAGCGTCCGATAATAGGGGGACTAACCCTATACCCAATTTGAAAATTTGAAATCGGTGGTTTGAAGTTTAGTAATAAGTTATGTAAAAATAGATAGCGTTAAACCTGGGTCCTGGGAATATGTCATGTTAATTGAAGCACTCGGAGGACAGACAGGCAAGCTTTGAAACTGGCGTGACGCGTGTGACGCAGACATTTAAGGAAACATTGAGAGCGTCTTCTCTTGTCAATTTTCTTGGTTCCCCGCTTGGAAAAGCGGTTCTTCTTTCTTTAGAACAGCCAATGACCCGAAAGAGCGGAGGGACCCACATCCCATAATCGACTGTCTCTTTATTACGCCGTCCTAGACTCGTTTGTGGGTTCCTCTAGAGTATCGTGGCCTGGCATCCGAGTACAGAACGGAGACCGCTAAAGAGGGGACCCCCGCTCACTTCACCCGCCGCGTGTGACGTGTGAAATAAAAAAAAAAGAAACCCAAAAATGCCAAATGTGTCGGAGATTCGGGAGTCCCCACCGTCCAACAGTAATATAAAATGACCCCTTACATGGTCTTCAACCCCACCCCCTCCCTCCCACTCCACCTTGAATCTTCCTTAGATGCCATCAATATATTTCTTACCTTTTGAAATTCGACAGCTTCGAAACGTTTGTGGTAATATTTTATATCCCATGCCCGGGAACCCATGGATACAAGCGGATCAACCCCCTCCCCCTTGGGTTACCCCTACCTTACTTACTTTTAGTGTTTGCTCGCACTCCAGGAAGCTTGTAAAAGGTGGATCACGAGTAATATCAAATTTATAAGTCTGCCTTTTAACAATGTCCAAGACCAATATGGCACGACAATCCTTGTCACCACTTCAACTCAGTTTGTCGTAATTAATCATAGGTGCTATGATATGATACGTCACGTCATCGGGGTAGGTAGGTTATATAGAAAAAGGAAAACCCTTGAGTGCATGAAAACTTTCCTATAGTCTATCGTTTTGTTCCAAATGAATTGAACTGAACCGAACTGGCGCCATAAGGTGTGAGTAAAACTGACGAGACGTATACCTAACAAGAATTGTCAGAAGATTTTTAACGCCTACTCCATCTTAGTCTTTCGATATCATCTTTAGAAATTCTTTAAATTCTTTCGCGAAATAATATTCTCCCCCAAGTTTAAAAAAAAAATTTATATATTATTAGTTGTTTAATAGCTTA